>NC_040035.1:39597669-39824698 GCF_003713205.1 Coffea eugenioides | reverse complement strand
AACGGCCTTTGATCAAAACTAGGGCTGTCAACGATCCGGGTCTAGACCCGGACCTGGACCGGATCCGTCAAATTATTGCGGGTATGGGTAGGGATTTAATTTCGTTACCGGACCCAGACCCGAATCCATTTTGTCAAAAAAAAAAAAAAACGGGTCGGATACGGAATATAGTATTCCGACCCATATTAGACCCGGATTCGGATATAAATAGATTAATAATTTAAAAAATATATATTTATCAATATAATTTGATTAGGGTAATGTATTTGAGTAAAGTCAATTTGTTTTCTTTTCTTATTTGATTTTTTTGGTATTAGTTAGAAATTAGTTTACAAATATATTTTTTTCTCATTTTTATTAGAAATTTTAAAGTTTGATGGATTTTTTTTCGGGTAGACCCGGATAAGACCCGTCGGGTAAACGGGTCGAATTTGGGTCCAATATAGTATGCCGGGTCCAGGTCCAGAATAATGAATACCGGCCCGGACCCGACCCGTTGACAGGCTTAATCAAAACTACCACATAAGGAACTAGGATGAACAATTTTACCGGATAAGAAAATGCATCTTTCTAAAAAATTTCTTATAGTTTTCTAAAATAATTTTATAAAGCTTTTTTTTTTTGCCTTAAAGCAGCTAGTAAGGTTTAGAACTCTCCTAAATTGCAAAAATAAGATACTTATGAGCATTATATCTAACACTTACAACTCTCTCTCTCTGTCTCTCTTTCTCTCTCTAAACTGTATGATGGTATCTAAATTTAACCCGGAAAGTTTCTATAGAAAGACTTCTTTTTATGAATTTCAACTATAGAGTTACCAGCCCAGAGACCATAGCTAGCGGATAATTAGTGACAATCTGTGTCTTCAAATGAATTGCTAAAAATCGCCAGTTACAAAATCCCAGTATTGTAGTTAAGACGTTTGGAACAAATTTAGTTTAGTTTCAATGAAGACATTGATTTCAATTAGAGATTGGTGGGAAAGAGAAGTAGGATTTTTCCAATTATCTTTAAACTGGTATGAAAAAGAATTTTATGGTCCTTGTTACTACTATTATTGTTTATGCACAATCTAATGTTTTACAATAACTCATTTAAACATTTTTTTTTCTATATATATCACTTAACCTTTTCTTTTACGAACCCCATTTATTACTCAATCATGCCGCTAAGTTTTTTTTTATTTACAAGCGTTTATAACAATTTAATCTTTTACTTTAAAGTATTATAGTTACATTTCACTTAATAAAGGACCGTGATGGAAATATCTGAAACAACTTCTGCCTAGTATCCTTCGAAAAAGTTTGTTTCCAAATAATGGAAAAATTTTTCATAATTTCGTGAAAGTTGCTAAGAAAATTAAATCAATTCAAGCTTCAGAAACAGTTATCTTGATAATTTCTAAAAAAAATTTAAATTTTTTATTTTGAATGACAAAAGTTAACTAGTTTTATGAGTTCTGACCATTAAAATTATTTTCTCAAGAACAGTCCATTAAAATTACAGTGTTGGCTAATGATTAATTCCACATGCGACTTTCAACTTTCTGCTCTCATACGTACGTAATAACTATTAGAATTAACATTAAAAGTCAAGTTTTTTTTTTCACATACTTCCAGCGCCTTTATATAAACCGTTATGCTGATCATAAATTTATCAAGCAAGAATGAAGAGACAAATAACATTTTTCAGTGCTTTCCTTTTCTCCTTTCTATTGCAACCTGAAGAAGTGATCAGTTTCACTTTCTTGGGAGATCATTTGTGCCGTCATGATGATGCTGTTGCACTGCTTCAATTCAAAGAAATGTTTAGCGTATCAACTTATGCTTCTCAATATTGTGATTTTGAGGGTCTGCATCCATATCCAAAGACAACACATTGGAAAGCAGATACGGATTGTTGCAATTGGGACGGCGTCACATGCCACAACCTCACCGGTCGTGTGATTTGGCTGGATCTGAGTTGCGGCCAGCTTCACGAGTCATCCATCCAAACTCCACCCTTTTCCATCTCTCCCATCTCCGCCGCCTCAACCTTGCTTCTAACAATTTCACCGGTTCGCAAATTTCACACCGATTTGGCTCGCTAAAAAGTTTGACCCACCTCAATCTCTCACGTTCAAATTTTCAAGGTGAAGTTGCTTCAGAAATATCACACATGTCCAATCTAATTTCACTTGATCTCTCTTACAATGATTATCCAAGATATGAACCTGGCAATTTTGAAGGGATGCTTCAAAACTTAACCCGTTTAAGAGAGCTGTCGCTTTCGTATGTGAACATCTCATCCAATTTGAGGGTAAATTTTTCTTCATCATTGACTTATCTAGATCTCTCGTTTACTGGAATAAGAGGTAACCTACCGAGTAATGTTTTTCATTTACCGAATATGCGAGTTCTCCTATTAGGTGGCAACGAGAATCTTACTGTTAGTTTACCGAAGTTGAACTGCAGCATTTCAAATTCTCTGAGTCAGTTGGACCTGTCGCTTACAAGTTTCTCCGCTGCACTGCCAGATTTAATTGGGTGCATAGGGTCATTAAATTCTTTGGATCTATTATTTTGTCAAATTTCTGGTGTCATTCCTGAATCAATTGGTAACCTTACACAGCTTACTGAATTGTTTCTGGATGGTAACCATCTTCGAGGTAAAATTCCAGATAAATTTTCCATTTCACAAAAGATAAGTAGTTTGTCACTTGGTCGCAATTTATTGTCCGAAAACATTCCGATCTCACTTCTCAACCTTAAGCATCTTGAACATTTAGATCTCTCCAGTAATCAACTAAGCGATTCAATTCCTCCATCAATTTTTACCATTCCAACCCTATCTCACCTTGACTTTTCATTTAACCTTTTTACGGGGGTAAGGCAAGACTTGTATGTGGACTCCAATAAGCTTCAAAACAACGCTTTTAACAGTGAAGTACCATGGAACACTACAAACAATGTGAGCATTTCCTATTCAAATTTCGTGCACTTGGGATTGTCTTCTTGCCAGATAAAGGAGTTTCCAGAGTTTCTTAGAAATTCAGAGAGTTTAGGTTTTCTAGACCTCTCAAATAACATGATTCATGGCGAAATCCCAAGCTGGTTCATGTCTAAGACTTTTGGTAAGTTGTTCTACTTGAACCTTTCACATAACTTTTTGATTAGTACCATAGACCAACTACCTGTTACTCCAAATCTGCAGAATCTAGATGTGAGTTCCAACTCACTTCAGGGCCCAATGCCTCCTTCTATCTGTGACCCAAGTTATCTTTGGATTCTTGATTTGTCAAATAACAATTTGTCTGGCCCAATTCCTCAATGCTTGGGTAACTCCAGCCGGTCTCTAGAAATTATGGATTTGGGAAATAACAGGCTTTTTGGCACCATTCCCACAACATTTTCAAAAGGCAACTCTCTGCAGTTCCTTATGCTGAATGACAATCAATTGCAAGGGCCATTGCCACGATCTTTAGCTCATTGTGAGCGTCTGGAACTCCTTGATTTAGGGAACAACGAGATAGATGATAAATTTCCAGTTTGGTTGGAAACTCTTTCTTATCTGAAGGTCCTAATATTGACATCTAATCGATTTCACGGAGCAATTGGCAATTGTCAGACGAAAAGTCCATTTCCTCTGTTGAGAATTATTGACGCATCCCACAACGAGCTCACTGGTGCTCTACCTACGGAAATCCTCAACAACTTCACAGCTATGAAAAGTTCAGAGCATCAACGAAATGAATTTGACCAGTATATGACAGGGGACACATTTTTGGCTGAAGCAAGACCTTATTACGCCCATTCTGTGAGTTTGGTTATCAAAGGGGTGGACATTAGTCTTGAAAGGGTCATACTAACTCGAACAATGATTGACTTCTCAAGCAACAGATTCAAAGGACAAATTCCCGAGATTATCGGATCCCTTCATTCTCTTCAAACACTCAATCTCTCTCATAACAACTTCAGTGGCCTAATTCCTAAGGCATTAGGGAATTTGAGTATGCTTGAATCTCTGGACCTCTCGTGGAACCGACTTGAAGGAACCATTCCTATGGAGCTAGTGAATCTGGGTTTTCTTGATTTCTTAAACCTTTCGGAAAATCGTCTAGTTGGACCCATTCCACGAGGAAGGCAGTTTGATACATTTGGAGATGATTCATACAGAGGGAATTTGGACTTGTGTGGTTTTCGGCTGGCCAAAGATTGTGGAGATACAGAGGCACCACCACCAGCCACGCCATGGGAAGCTGAACAACAATATGATGATTCTGAATTCTTTGATGGGTTCACTTGGAAAGCTGTTCTGCTGGGATATGGCTGTGGATTAGTGCTCGGATTAGTTATGGGAGGTCTCATTTTCTTGACAGGAAAACCAAGATGGTTTGTACTGATTGTCGAAGAGTCGTTCAAACCGCGAAGGCGACCGAGGAAATGGATCCACATACGCACTTAAGAAGGGCAATGCAATAATTTACATAACTGGTAAGCAAAGCATTCTTGTTCTACCCCTATTATTATGAAATAATTAATGTTATTACTTTGCATAATTTATTTTTTTCTTAATCATAATAGCTTTTAAATCTTGTCGTTTGGACAAAAAAAAAAAAAAAAAAAAGCTTTTAAACTATTGTGATTCTGTTAGATTAACTGATTACTGAACTTCGTTGGATGATAAGTTTTTCGTTGGATTAAAGCTCGACTTGTAATGCCCAGGTCTATCAATGAAGTGGAAATAAGGAAAAGATTTGGTTCATTTCCAGTCGTACGTGCCCAGGTCTATTTTAGGCTGGTTCCTAAAATACAAGTCTCAGAGCCTTGTTTTCAAGTCTCAGGCTGTGTATTTTAGGCTGGTTCATTTCTCATGGTTTTCAAGTCTCAGAGCCTTGTGGTTCCTTGCGGCTTAATCTGTACGTTTATAATTGTAAGCAAGAAGACGTTTCAATGGATAATTACTCTATTAATTGGGTAAGTAGTTCAGTATGGCTTGTGCAAATTATGAGATGGTCCATCGAAAGACTAATTCATTTTTGATTGAATACTGGTGTTTTAACTAATTCATTGTACAATAATTCCCACATGTGAAAAATGCTTTGGCAAAAAGTTTGTCCAAGAAGCATAGCGAATTAATTATTGCTAAAAGCGGTAACCTACACCTGTAGCTCAACTACATAAATATTCCGAAGAACCAACCGACTTGCTTTGCATTGGTGAAGACAAATTCCTACAGCATATACAGAGGCATCACTTTCTTTTTTTAGTTCCACCCCGCAATACTTTGTTCTCAGAGTTTTAACATGCAATCGTCCTATTCCCTGCCTGTTATCTTTCACACATCAATTTCTTGCCAAACGGAGCGTTTAAAGTACGGTTCTCCGAAGTTAGATAGCGAATGTTTTGCTTACTATAAAGCATATTTTATGCGCGCGCGTGCGTGTATATATTTACATATATATATATATTAGAAAAATATCATAATTTCATTAAAATATACATCAATGACAAAAATTACATCATCAAATATATATAAATATAAAAAAAATCTAAAAAAAGAATAATTCAGATGTGAAGAACAATAAAAATTACATTATAAAATTTCATGTTTAAAAAATGAAACCAAAAAATTGTAACTCCACGAACATCTATATATATACACACACACAAACGTGGAAATAAGTTCTGAGAAATGTTTGTAAATTACAAGGCGCTTGGTGATGGGGGGCACGCGGTTGTTACTCATCCTTCCATTCAACCTTTTTTTTTTCCCCTTGAAGTCAGGCATCCATCATTCACACAATCACACCTACATTGTTGAGTACTAATACTTACGTGATTTTAACTGTGATGTGAGAATTTTTGCCCTGAAAGTTGTGCATCTATGGCACGAGGCTTCATAAACTTGGTTTACTCAATTTTTACATCAACAATTTTATTACAAGCTTAATGTCGGTTAAGTTATTTGATATTTTAAATTTTTAATTGCCATGAAGATACATTATTAAGTTTAATTAGTCATCAATAGTTGTATATCATTTCTTTTTTCATTATTTGCGTCTTAAAATGTTGCCCATCCTTTTTCTTTTTTCATTATCCGCCTTAACCCATGTGTTGTATGATTTTGAATGGATTTGTTCTATTTCTAGAGTATAATATTTGTAAAGCAATACATATTTCAAGCTCTCATACAGATGAGAATGACAAAGTAAGCCAAAACCAAGTTCCTTAACAAATATGAAGTACTAATGACAATTGAATACCGTTATTAGACCACATAAAGTTCATCTCTGAAAAAAAAAGAAGAAATTCTTCATTAATGACGTAGTGTTTGGCTTTTCAGATACCGTAAGCAATGTGCAGCGGCAAAAGTTTCTGATGAAAGTTCCCTTTCTCTTGCCCCACCCGGAAAAGTTGTGCATATGAGTGGTATGAAAAGTAAGGAAAAAAATTGTAAACTTTAGAATGGTCATATTTGGGACAATTTATTGTTCGCTTTCCCCATTTAACCATTAAAATTAAGTTCACCTTGTAAGTAGAATCTTGATCTCAACTACTTTGTATTTTGTAATGAGATTCTTGCAATGATTTATTTTCAAGAAATTGATGAAATTCAAGAAATTGTTCACTATCTGTAGCCCTTGCGGCCAGACCTTAGATGACTATTCCATTTTGCACAAACTCTTGCTGCCTTTAGCTTCCCTCTGACCCAAAAAGGGGGGAAAAAATCCTTACAGCCTTTTTAATCACAGAAAAGAAAAGAAAAGAAAGGAAGAATGTTTTACAAAATGCCTAATTAGATAAGAGTTCACAGTTTTACAAAGAAGCATTTGATCTTAGGAAGTCACAAATGTCTATCAGATTGTATATATATATTTTCAGTCTATATCTATTCAATCTCTCTCTATACGTTGAATAATCAGTTCCCCCCTAGCGTCACACACACACACACGTACATGTTTTCTTTATTGATCCACCAAGTTTGGATTGCTGTTTTCCCCTAAAAAATTGGTACGTTTTGTATGACTATATTTTTCAATCACATTTTTACTTCACATACATCAAATCACTACAGTAATTTTTTTACAAAAAATTCAAAAAAAATAGCAATCCAAACGCGAGATAATCAAAGGAGTAATATATTAATATATTAATATCTATCAAAGTTGACACCATTTCGAGCTTTAAGCTTTCTCGGGTTTTATTCCGTTGTAGGTTATGGACTGGTTTATCTTCTGAATGATTTTAGGTTTGTAAATTCTGGTCATTTCATGATTTATTTATTTTCCATTATTCGATCATCTTCTATGGTTTATGTTTTCTCCCTCATTCTACATTTTTTTTAATCTTTTGCTTACCCATAATCTGTGCAAATGATTATGTATCTTGTCTGCTTTTTTTTTCTTTAGTTTAAAAATAGCTGAGAAGTGATAGGGGGTTAGACCTAAACTCTGAGCTATTTATTAAAAAAATTTCAAAGAGTACATGATAAAGGGTAAATACATCATAATATTTTAAAAAATATCTTGTCAGCTTGTTATGTATATAGTCTTCAAGACAATTGAAGTGTGTTTGATATGTCCTTCATCTTTTACGCTTAATATATTTGATCTGAATGATAACTCTCCGAAGCAAGCAACATTATCTCCAAAGACTCAAATCGACTAGATATAGTTATAAAGAAATCTAATTGTTATTTTTTATTGGTCATTATTCATATAGTAACCGCAAAATTTTACCTTCATTGCCATTAAAGTCTAAAGAAAATACATTTCCATTCTCTGCATAATCAATATTATGCGGATGTAGAAACCATTTTCTAGGGAAAATGGTTTTTTTTTTTTTTTTTTCTTGTGTGAAGAAATATTAGAGATGCCAGTTGGGCGGGCCTTAGGACTTGGGCCTTTCATAAATGATGTCAACCAGATTCTAATTCAGACGATCACACAATTGTTAGTTGGTCCTTCTGTTAAGCCTTGCAAGAATTTTAACAATATTGAGCTGAAGTTGGAGCCATAGGTGTTCCATGAAATCAATTTGGTTATTGCATTTAGAGGAAAATGATGCTGGATCTGGGAGCTATCCTTTCTAGACTAACCTTTTTCCTCTAGACTAACTAATTGGAAAAGATGAAAAAAAAAAATTAACACAAAGTTGTTTTCAAAGGAAATCATCACTTTAAAGTAATTCCGGTGGAAATTGTAGCATACATTCACTTCTATTGGAGATTGTTAGGAAGGAAAAGTAAGATGCTTCATTTTCAATTTTAACTGTAGACAAAGGAAATTTATTTAGTCAAGATTTATTTAAATTAAATCGATCGTGATTAAATTAAAATTAAATTATAGAAGTTCGTTATGTTTCGGACTGGCAAATTGGGCCAATATTATACGGGCCATCAAATCAAATTTATAATGTTCATTTAAATTGAAGTGAATTAATTGAATTGATTCACAGTGAACTATTTGGGTTGGCCTACCGTTTAAGCCCAACCTAAATGGGTTTCTTAAATGACAAGTTACCCAAAATGCAGGAAGGTTCCGGAGGGTTTTCTTGAAGATTTAGCCTACATATTTTGGCTATAAATAAAGGTCTTCTCTCGAGGCAAAGACACGAGAAAAAAATCCCTAACTTTCAGAGAAACTCTGTCAAATTTTCTCAAGAGTTTTCTTCCTCAAATCCAAGTCCAAATCAAGTCAAACAAATCCTCCTGCTATCGGTGTTGAAGACTTGAAATTCCAAATGTTTGACATCATCATCAAATCAATCGTTTTCTATGTCGAAATTGTAGAAAACACCCTTTCGATTGGAGAATAAGTTTTGTTGGCCCTTCAATTGAAGCTATTCGAAGAAAAGAATTAGGGGATTAATTTCTTTGATTCAAGAATTTTCAGAGATTGTAACCCGCTTATTGTTTAATTTAATCAATTTGATATTTGTGCAAGTTTTCTTGTCTTTTATTTTAGGCAACAAAATTTGTGCTTACATTAACATCAGAGCCTTTGATTTGCTATCTTACTATGTCATGAGTTAGGCACAAGGTCAACTTACAATAATTAATTTGGATGTTGATATTACTTATCCTTTTTCTCTTGTGAACCCTTTTATTGCTCAATTATGCCAATAACACTTTATTTACAAAACTTTTAATAGTTTTTTCTAATACATTGACAAGTCATAATAAAGGGCCACTCAAGGAACATTTCGAACAATTGCTACTTTGTATTAATTGCATACATATATTTCTATACAAGAAAATATTTTCACTGTTCCTTGAATGTGTTTATGACACTCAATTCAAGCATTACACTATTTTTATATAATTTCGAAGCATTTATCTACATAATTCTTTGAAGAGTTTCCCTGAAATCAGGAGACAAAAGAAAGAACGGCTTGGCTACTATATGAATATGTAGTAAATCAATTGCTCTAAAATGGACAAGAGAAGCAAGAATGTTCCTAGAAAGACTTCGTGAATTATATCAAGGAAGTCTAGGAAGAACGATGGCCCAACGACTCTGTGGAAGGATTCAAGTCATTGTGATTTTTTCACAATTCAGAAAAGTAAGGATAAATTGATTTGAACCACTTTTTTTTTTCCTATGACTTAACTCCACTTTTACTTCTCAATAGCTTAAAAGCAGTAATCAGGCCAGGCCAATATCAATTTGAATGTAATATTGTAATTACATCACTTTGATGCTTAGAATTCTGTCACAGATCATCTTGCGGGCCTAATTTTTAGAGGTTATATTTCCCAATAATTCTTCAACACACTACTTTATCATAGAGAATATCACAAATTTTTTGTATGCAAAGCATTCCAATTTAGACTCGCCAATGTGCCAAATCTTGCAAAAAATTTAACAATGTCGATTAGAAGTTGGACTGACAGGTCTTGCACGGAATTGCATGTATACAAAAATGTAATAGGATCTATCATTTTCTACACTAACTTATTATAAAAGGTGAAAGAAAGAACTTAAGTCTTTTCGGCCCAAAGAGGATATGTCGTCTTTAAGGTCTTTTGAACCAAAATTTTACTTTGTACCAATGAATTACATTCACTTGGATTAGAGATTGTTGTGAAAAAGGTAGGATCCTTTGCCATCAATGAAAATTATGCTTAATCTACTATATGTTTGTTATCTAATTGATTTTGTACTAGATATTTTACTACTTCATGAGTTATACGCAATACTAAATTTTAATATCTAGTTTGCTTCATTTTTTCCTCTTATGAACCCCTTTATTGCTCAATCATGCCAATAAATCCTTAGCTACAAACTTTTTTAGCAACTATCTAACATTTTGCATATAAAATTAGAGTACCATTTAAGAATATTTCAAACAATTGCTATGTTGTATTAATTACGTGTATATTTTTGGATTAAGAAATTTCATAGATCCATGAAAATTTCTGTGAAAATCAATTTAAGCATCACACTGCTCTTGTACAATTTCAGAAGCTTTTATGTCCGTAGTTCTTTGAAAAGGTCTCCAGAAATTAGGAGACAAATGAAAGAATGGTTTGGCACTATGCATAACATATAAATCTTTTCAGCTTTTAAGTTGCGTTTCTCAATTGCTACTTTATTATGGTCCTGATATGGACAAGAGCAACAAGAATATTCGTAGAAAGTCTTCATCAATTGTGTCATGGAAGTCTTGAAGGAACTTGGTCATCGACGAATTCCTGCAAGCACACAGGATCGATCGTAGTAATAATTTACCTGGTATATTTTAGGGTCGAATCCACAAGGACGAGTTAATTTTCTATTTTAATTATTTCAATAAAATAACAAAATTTAAATTCAAAAATTTGTACTTTCAAAATAAGCAATAAAAGAATAATCAATCAAATAGAGTAATAGTGAGAAAACAAATGACACGAGTCTAGGGTTTTAAGTTTTAATTCAAAATTTGAGTTAATTATCTAGTTAATTTTTTAACGAACCATGAATGCATCGTACAATTATATTTTAGATTATCTCTCGATACATCTAAAATGTGTCTAATTAAATCCTACGTCTCTTTCAAGATTGCAAGTATTTAATTAAACTCTTTAAAAACTTCGGTGATATAAGTGTATCATACAAATCCTAACCTACTCTCGTGATTAATCTAAAATATTTATCTATCTAGTGCACAGTTGTATCCCTTGTTAGTTCAATACAATTTTTAAGAGCATGTCTATGGTGGCCAAGCATAAACACATAATTAAAATCAAGATAGATGATAAATCATAACAAAAAACAAGAAATTAAACTAAAAAATTAATCAAATTCCTTCATAAAATCCCTAACCGTAGAAACCATTTAGTTCAACATGATTTGGAAATTAAAACCATGAATTCAAAGAGTTGCTAGAAAGATAAGAAAAGAGTAAGAAAACTTTGTAGTTGCTTGCTCCAATCTTCTCCTTACACGCTCCTTGATTTGCCTCCGTTTGGTCTTGATCTCTCAAGAATAAACTATAAAAAGATGTAAAATTAGACTAGACTAATGTTTTCCACCCTTAAAAGTGACTCAAAGAACCCCTATTTATAGTTTTTTGAAAATATATCCTAAACAGAGTAGGAATATGCTTTATTGGAGTTGAAAAACTACGTTTTCACCCATTTTTTCAATGAAGACCGGCCCAATATCTGCTTGGATGAATGTTATAACAAAATAAACTACCAACGCAGTTAACTTTTAGACTGAAGGGCTCGGTAGCAATTTGCTCACGGTAACTCTTAAACCCTTCGATTACAACCTAAAAACGACAAAATTAGTCCAATTAATTCACCAATTCACTAATTAACCATATCCATTTCCCATATCAAACTAACAAACCGCCCAAAAAAGTTCAAAAGAACTTAATTACCTGCTTTATATACATGCTGATGGCTCTTTCTCACAAGAGTCCACAACTAGAAATTTCTTCTGCAGAAATATTCAGCCAAGATGAAATTAAGACAGTAGAACTTTGATATATAGCTTGAAAGACTAAAAAAAAATTAACAAAAAAAGAAGGAAAAAATGAAAGGAAGAACTATTACCTTTACTGACTTCGAAGTAGAACCCTAACTCTGCTGTGAGACAGAGTGCAAATTTTTGTTATTATTTTCTTTTTTTTTTTGGGAAGTGGAGGAATTTGAAGAAGAAGAAGAAAAAGAAGTTGGAAGGAATTTGAGAAAATGAAGACTAAAATAAGGAGGTGCCATTTTTTTTGCTGGAGATAAGTCAAAAAAATGGCAGAATTTGAGAGAGGAGAGAGTGAGGAAGAAGGGGGAAATTGGAGGGAATAAATATTTGGGAGCAAGTATTAAAAGCTTATGTGATGAGTTTCTTTTTCATTTTCCGAAGCAAAATTATTAATAATTAATTAGCTGAAAATTAGACCGCGGTTTATAATTTATATGTTTCGGTTTAGGCTGACTAATAGCCTAATATCAAGTATTTAGGGTAATTATCACTTTACCCTCTAATATTTAGTTCTACTATCAGTTTCTCCCCTAATTTTATCTTTTTGATACTTTTTCCCCATCAACTTTGACCAACATCAGACTCTCCTTCTTTCAAGTTTTTGTCTTGAAAAATTGACTGAACTCATAAACCAAAAGAGCTTTATTTGTAATTAAACAACCAAGAACAAACTGCAAATTGGCACTAAGAAGTTTGAAATGACAAGTTTAGTCATGCTTTAATTATTTCAACATATTTTGAAATTAGGAATTTATAAGAAAACAAAAATTAGTAGAGAAGAAACTGTATGTCAGCTTTTGTGAATGTTCAATAATCATAAATGTGGCTTTCTTTGAAATTTTTTCATCACCCCAAATTATGTCTTGAAATTACATAATTTTTGCATGCAATGAATTTAGTTGTATTCAGTAAATTCTCATCTAGAGAAACTCAATTTTGGTAACAATCATCTTGCAGGAAACATCAATTTTCATGATGTTTCTGAGTTAACAAGCTTGACATTTCTCAACCTGTTGGTCAAATCATGTCAGAGGTTTTTTTTTTCTGATTTATCATAATAAAATTCAAGAGTTCTTTTATTACTTCATCCGTGGTTCTTTACTTACAACCCTTAATAAGTTGAATTGTGATCTTTCAATTATAAGTGAAACATCTTACCAACTAGACTATACATAATTGTCATCCAAGAATTTCAATTTCTTGACTTCTTTACTTAACCTTGATCTTCAAATTACTGATTTCATTGGTAAGTTTCCAAGTTATATTCTTTCCTTACCTAAATTTAGAAAACCCATAGTTGAAAGCAACGTGGAACTCCTTGATACTTGATCAACGTTTACTTGGAGCAACTCTAGTTTCCTTAGGAACTTGGATCTCTCTTACACAATTACTTAGATGACCATTCTGATTAGATTGGTTATGCAAAGTCCTTGAATCAACCAGATTCTAAAAGAGACTTGCCTTTCACCATTTACTGGCATTTTTCCATCAACAATTTCAAATCTTGAGCTAGTATTTTATTTTTGTAAGTTTGAAACCTTGTGCCTAAGGGGTTCCTTAGTTGATGACCAAGAATGAAGTGCTATAAAATATTTACCTAATTTTGTTCACTTGAATTATATTCTGTGATTAGGTTTCCTCCATTTCTGAGATGTTATTTTCAGCCTTAAATATTTGAAGGAATAGTAATTTTTGACCCCAAAATAAATAAATAAACAGTTGGTTAAGCTACTATCACATATCCAACAACATATGCATTCTTTTCTTCTTTTTTTTTTCAATGAAAGTGCAATACTGCTGTTAAAAAACATCAGCAAGATTACGAGCTGAGACTAGAAAGAAATCAATCATAGATTAGATGATAGATTGATTGGCTCTTAGCAACTTGACCATTAGTACTTAGTAGGATAATTTTAAAGAACACAGTAAAAAAATTTCTTTCTTTTTTTTTAAAAAAATTTCACAACGAATTGGAATACTTGCCATCTAGAGCATTTTATATGCATACTAGTTTTAAAAGGATTTGTATTGCATGTAACATGTTTCTTGCTGTATAGATGACTTCAAAAATCAATATCGATATTAATCTAACAAGACTATACATCAAATGATCAAAATAATTACCATAATTTTCTTTTGCTGATACTTAAGTAATACATCTTAATTAGGAAGGTAACTCAATTCAGTCCTCAGAAAGAAAAAAAAAAAATTCACTGCAATGGATTTCCAGCTTCAGTTTTTTTTTTTTTAATTTCATGTTTACATTTTCATTATCATTGTAGAAACTTCTGTTAAGCTCTGTAAATTAAAGTTTGTTAGAAAATTAGAACAAGCTAGTTTTTATTAGTTATTTTAGTCGAGCAAGTAATGAACTGTCTGTCTTATTTTAACAGGTAGTTTAATTGGATTGTTCAATTCGATCTCTTGATAGAGAGTCACTTGGTCTTAGAAGTTTGCATTAAATTCACTTTGCGCTTTTCAAATATATCCAAATTTTCACTTCAAAAGTGCAGAATGTGTAGCTAAGAAAAGCTTGAGAAGCTCAATATCTCATCAGCGCCACCAGAGCAGCTGCGAGGATTGTTAGCTTATGATGTGATGGGCGTTACCATGCCTCGACTTGTTTCCATGCAATGAACCTAAAACCCTCCTCTACCAAATAAAAAAAAAAATTTCACTTTAATCTCTAAATTTCAAAATGGAACATTTTTGTATGGTATAAAATATGTTCCATTTAAGTAAATTCTGTCCCATTTTATTCTCTAAAATATGAAATGTTCTTTACTTTAGTCCATAAAGAGGACAAATTTTATAATTTAGGAATAAATTAGACATATATTATATAACTAGGACAAATTTTACTACAAGAAAATTGACATTTAACTAGGAAAAAAGTAGTGGCAAAAACTCATAAATTCATAGCCAAAAACCATTTTTGACAATAAAATATTGTCGCCAATTTCGTAGGTGAATCCTCATCGCAAATTGTAATAGGCCACGGAAAGAAGTATTTCATCGCCAAGGCTAACTGCATTGGCTACATAATTTCTTCATGGCCAAATGACTATTAGCAACGGCTAGGACAAACTTCGTAGGTAAAAGATTAATTGCATTGGCCACAAAAATGATTTGTAGCCAAATGAGTATTTGCATTGGCTACAAAATTATTTCATAGATAAAAGATTAAATCTTCATAGCCATTGCCCAAGAAAAATGGCCAAGATTTCTATCTCGTTGGGCAAAGTAGAAAAAAATGGTTGTTTGGAAAGCAATTTTCCAACAAAAAAAAAGGGTACGTTTACCGTGAACACATTACGTTTTTACCTCACATATCTCAAATTGCTACAGTACATTTTTTTTACAAAAATTCTAGAAAATTGCAATCCAAACTATTCACAAATTAAGTACTGTGTGAAGGAAGTATTTTGTGACGAAAATTGCTACAGTTTGAAGGCTTTGTCGCGAAAAAACTATGCTATTGGCTACGAAACCTGCTTCAATTCGTAGCCTATTCATCATTATAGGTTACGAAAATAGGCTTGTAATTGAAAATTTGGTAGTAAATAGTCACTTCTCTTGTAGTGAGGGACTGAAGTACAATAGTTTTGAGGCCAAAGTGAGAATGCAAATATAGTTGGAGAGTACAAAGCGGAACATACCCTAAAAGTTTTGCCATCTTGGCTATTTTCTTTCTTCTAGGTAGGCGTAAATTTTTCAATTAACTAGTAAAAATTGTTTCAAATCGCAGAATTATTTAAACCTAGAAAAGGAAAAAATATTGAATCATAAAGTTGATTCGAGCATATTGAAAAAATATCGAATCATAAAGTATTGACAATTTCAAAAAAGTTGTTCGTAACATTATCATAATAAGATAGCCATTGGATAAGTAAGCGCTCTTAGTGGTTCAAGACATCTGTCAAGGATGGAGATACTATAGATTTAACTATAAAAATCATACTACTATTTACTTATAAAAATACAAATAAACGTTATTAAGGAGAGCTTTACAAATATGAGACTCGGGAGAGAGTGAAAAGAGGATGATGATGTCAAAATTGAACATGAATTCAATTGACATGGGACCTGTAAATTGAAGCCTGTAAAATGTCTCAGTTGTTAAAAAAATCAAATTAAGACCGATTGTTTTTTTTTTTGGAATAAATGGATTATGAAAGTACCATTTAAATGGAGTACTGGACCCTTTTTTTGATAACTCGATCTCTCTCAAAACAACCTCAACGGTCGTATTCCTCAGGTATTAGGGAATCTGAATATGCTTGAACCTCTAGACCTTTCTTGCAATCAACTTGAAGGAATCTTTTCTGTGGAGTTTCTGCATCTGTCATTTCTTGAGTTCTTAACCTTTCAGAAAATCATCTAGTTTGGACCCTTTCCTCGAAGAATGCATTTTGATACATTTGGAAATGATTTGTGTTGAGCGAACTTGGCTGTGGATTACCGATGACCAAAGATTGTGGAGATACATGGGCAAAACCACCACCATCACTATTGGGATTTTTCATCAACAATATGATTCTGAGTTCTTTGATGGATTACTTGAAAAGCTGTTCTTATGAGATCTTGCTTCGGATTAGTGCTCGGATAAGCAATAGGAAGTCTCATATTCTCAAATAGAAAACCAAGATTGTTAACTTGAGAAGTGGCAACTTACAAAATTTGCAAGCAATATGCCTTCTTTTTGGGGTAAATTACTTATAATCCCCTGTAGTTTTATATAATGTCAGATAGCCCCCTTAAGGTTTCAAAATAGTCACATACTCCCCCTGTGATTTTATGTAAAGTGAAAAATGGTCGAAATATACAATTAGTTATCTATGTTTATATCAAACACTCTCTAAAAGCACGTGCTATAAAATTTTAATCTCTATGTAACCCTCTTATAGTTTGTATAAATATCAACTTTATCCCATATGATTTTTGTAGTTATTCACATAATCTCTTATACTTTTATATAGGGTAGTTAAGCCTTCGATTGATTTAGCATTTAAATAAGGATACTATTGGTATTTCAGTTAAGAACATTACATAGGTTATTTTCTGTCAAGTTTGCACTTTACATAATACCATAGGAGGATGAAGATGAAGTGGGTATTTTGAAATGATAGGAGGTCATGTGGCAATAGATAAAACCACAAGAAAATTATATGTAACTTACCCTTTTTTTTTCCTTTCTTCTTTTGTTCTACCTCTATGCTTGCATGATCACCATTTTCATATAACCATCTTTTTCTTGGCTTCTGCCCCATGATAAAATTGATTAGTGAATGATACTTATTCATAGGATTACCTTTTTTATGTATGGCTAATCAATAGAAAATTGGACCTCTAACTCCAGGCCTCCCGAATGAAGTGGCAATAAGGAAAGATTAGCAATAAAATTGGCTTCAATTTGGTTCATTTTCAGTTTGTAGCTTTTATGCTTTTTCCAAGGTTCTCCTATTCTTGGTAAAATCTTGATTTCAATAAAATTTTACAATGAGCAGCAATGCTAGAGCATAAATGGTCCAGTTGTACCTATTAGGTATCAGTGAAAACCTTCTTCCTTTGAAATTTATTAAATAATATGTGTTCCAATTTGACAAAACTTGTATTCCTTAAACTTCCCAAGCGTAGGTCACAATGGTACTCTTCCCCAACCTCTTCTGGGATGAAGGAATTGCCAGATTTTGTTAGACACTCGAACCATTTAGATTCTGTATAACTCTCACATACTGATATTCCTTAATCCCTGTTGCCAGCTGGTTAAATTCCAAGAACTGGAAAACTCTAGCTGTTGTAGATTTTGGGTTCAATCATCTCTAGTCCAGGGTCCATTGCCACTTTCGGTCTGCAATTTTATAAGGACTTGCAATACTCGACTAGTCTTTCGGGCCGAGTTCTCCGTTAACTCCTGTGCTTGTTCTCATTAGGTGGGTGCGTGTGTTTATTTCTGTTTCCAGAAAAAAAGCAATACTCGACTTGTCCATTGCCACTTTTGGGGGAATTTAAATTCAATGTCAGGTGGGCCTTTCATAAATGCTGCCTGATATATTCTAATTCAGAAAATCATACTTTTGTCAGTTGGGTCTTCTGTTTAAGTTTTGAAGGAATTTTAACAATGCTGAATAGAGGTTGAACTCATGGTCTTCCATGGAATGCCTTTGCTTATTGCTTTGGGAGGAAAATGATATTGGATCTGGGATCTACCCTTTCCAGACTAACCTTTTTTTCCTAGACACAAATGGTTAACACAAAGTTGTCCTTCAAAGGAGTGATCACTTTAAGGTAATTCAGATAAAAATTGTAGTATACATTCACTTCAACTGGAGACTGTTACGAAGGAAAAGTAGGATGCTTCATGTCATAATAAAGGACTATTTAAGGAACATTTCAAACAATTGTTACTTTGTATTACATATATATATTTATATATTTATATATATCCTTAAACTATATAAGAATGAGTTTAGGGCTTGAATTTCAACCGCAAGGGTGGGGCTTTTTTGAAAATGTGAGAGTGTTTAAAGTGCAATTAGAGTATTGAATATGAGTCATTATAACTAATTTAGTTTTGTTGTAATTACTTGGATGTAATTTTAAACATTTAAAACTAGGGGTAAGTTTGATATGTGACATTGTTTGATATCGATTAAACATTGGATATAACGGAATTCAACTTGTGTTTTAGTGAAATTACATAAAAGCCCTTCTAATCATTTAATTGTATTAACATCTAAGTCTTTTAATTTCTTAAAGCCTTTCTCATCAGTTATTTGCAAAGTTATGATATATAGATGTTAAGACACAAATAATGTCAATTAGTAGAGAAGTTTGGTTTCTTGGCCGTTATCACAGATGTTAATTCGGATGTTGTTACATTAGCTACTCTTCTTTCCTATTTTGCAACACCTTTTTCAATAGATATGTTTTCTTTAACCAATTTACTTTTTGGTTGTAAAAAATCTGTAATATTGCAAGTTGTATGTGTAATAATTTTTTAATATTTTAATTCAATTGCTCATGTTAGACAAGCTTGATAAGGAAGAGACCACATTTGTTAATTGTTATTTATGGTTTAAAATAAGTTTATCATCATAAATTTTTCCATTTATAGATTACTTTACTTCTTTTGTTGTTTTAACTATTAGTTAGGATAATTTTCAAATCGTTTGCTACTTTATTGACTATTCCATTTAGACAATTTTTCACTTCATCTGATTTGCTAATATGTTTAACTATCTACTTAAAGTTATTTGGCTACAAATCTAAAGCTTGTACCTCATTACTTTTAATTATTTTTCTTAAATTGAGTGGATTGAGATGCTTTAGTACTTTTTTGAGGTAATTATTCCTCTAAATTAGCATGTTTGTTGTTGTATATCTTTGCAACTAACACAAAACTGATATTTCGTTATTGTAACCCCTATCGAGAAGGAGATGCTTTGCTATATATATGTCCTAAATCATACAATAAATTATAATTAATTGCTTGCTCAATGTGAAGGACTCGTGATGATATATATATGTCCTTAGAGTCAATATAAATTCAAGAATTTGGCTTGCAAGAACCGAAATTCTACTAGCAATGATTTCTTCAAGTATGCTAATTGTTCAAATCTCACTTATATGACAAGATAATGTGGTGGATTGCCCTTATAGCAAGATCAAATTCAAACTAAATAACAAATTTTAATATCCCGAAAGTGCATGAGCAGATACAAATAGGTCTTTTATTATACTAGGTTAGATGGAGATGCAAAGTAGTTGATCGTATCTTATAATTATGTTTTATTGTATATTATATTTTTTAACTCAATATGTAACTTATAATTTTTTTAATTTAATATCACATAATAAAATTATCATACTTCAATTCTTATACTAGAAAAATGCCAAATAATAATTATTAACCATCTTTAATTATAGGCACTAAACTCGCTTTTCCCCCTAGTATATATATATATATATATATATATATATATATATATGCATGTGTGTGTACAAGAAAATATTTCACAGTTCCATGAAAGTTTTTGTGACAACCAATTCAAGCATTACACTATTTTCACATAATTTAGAAGCATTTATCTACATAATTTTTTGGGCAAATTCCACTTTACCCTCCTGTGGTTTAGCATTTTTTTTACATAACTCTCCTATGATTTTAAAAGCTATACATAACCCTCTCATGATTTGGATTAAAGTGTCAAAATGACGGAAATGATCATTTGTAACGGAGTTACCTAAAATGTCAAAAATACCCTTATGTAAAGTTGAAAATGATTTATTAATCAAGGGGGGTTATGTGTATATTTTGAAAACCATAAGGGGGTTATATGGTAAAGTATTAAATCATAAGGGAGTTATATGGTAAAATATAAAAATCATACAGGGTTAGTGTGTCATGTATTTATAAGGGTAATTTCGATATTTTTAGAAGTACCGTTACGAATGATCATTTCCGTCACTTTGGCACTTTAACCCAAACCATGACTATGAGGGGGTTATGTATATTTTTTAAAACCATAGGGAAGTTATGTAAAAAAAAAAAGGCTAAACCACGGGGGGTAAAATCTAATTTGCCCTAATTTTTTTAAAATTTCCCAGAAATTAGGAGACAAATGAAAGAACAATTTGCAACCGTATGAATATGTAGTAAATCTTCTCAGTTTTTAAATTTTGTTTCTCAATTGCTCTAAAATGGACAATAGGAACAAGGATGTTCCCAGAAAGTCTTCGTCAATTATGTCAAGGAAGTCTAGAAAGAACGATGGCCCAAAGAATCTCTAGAAGGATTAAGGTCATTGGGATTTTTTCACAATTTAAAAAGTAAGGATAGGTTGATTTGGACCGCATTTTTTTTTTTAAAAGACTTGACTCCATTTTTTTTTTTTTTGAAGAGTGAAAACATCACTATGACAAGTCTTGTTGTTTAACTGCAAAACACATAACTAGTAATCCGTACTATCAACTGTAGATGCGGATGCAAAAATCTTTTGATAATCTCTTAATTTTCTTCTTTCGGTTCACTAATTAGAAAAAAATCTAGTTGTTATAAAGTTCAAATTTAATCACAGTTCTAGCGTCCATTGCCACTTTCTATGCGCAATTGAGCAGGACTGACAGTCCTTGACTTGTCTAAAAACAAATCCACCATGCAAATTGCAATTCCACCATGCTTGGGAAACTTAAGTTCTCGATTTTGGGCACTCAACTAGAAAAATAATGGTCTTACAATAAACGAACAAAATGTTTATTGAGAAGTCTTGGTTGAATTGCAATTTCTTGAAAGGTTCACTCATTAACACGATAATTAACCAACTCTAAAGAAAATTGGAAGTCCTCGACGTCCTGAACACGCATATAAAGGTGACGTATTTCCAACATGGCTATCTCAACAGTCTTCCAAATTCCAAGACCCTAAAGTCCTGAAAGCTAATGGTTTTTTTTGGATCCATTAGCACTTTCAAGAATCAACTTATGTTGAGAAGATTTATAGATCTCTTCAGCAATGAATTCCCTACATTACTTCTCAATAGCTTAAAAGCTGCAATCAGGCCTGCCGGGCCAATATCAATTTGAATGTAATATTGTAATTACATCACTTTCTTGCTTAGAATTCCATCGCAGATCATCTTGTGGGGCTAATTTCTAGAGGGCATCAATTCAACACATTTCCCAATAATTCCTCAACACATCACTTTACTACAAAAGGATATTACATATTGTCACAATGTTTTCTATACTAAGCATTCCAATTAAGACACACTGCTGTGCCAAGTCCTGTAGAAAATTTAACAATTTAATGTCGATTAGAAGTTGGACGGACAGGTCTTCTACGAAATTGCATATAGACAAAAATGTAGTAGGATCTATCCTTTTCTAGACTAACTTATTATAAAAGTTGAAAGAAAAATCAAAAAGTTAGAACTTAAAGTCTTGCCGGTCCAAAGAGAATAGGTTATATTCAAGGTCTTCTGAACCCAGATTGTATTCTATATCCCTAACTAAATTTAACTATTAATGAATTGCATTCGCTTGGATTAGAGATTACTGGGAAACAAAAGTAGGATCCTTTGCCATCAAAGAAAATTACACATAATCTACTATATATTTGTAATCTAACTGATTTTGTACCGGATATCTTACTACTTCATGAGTTATGCAAAATACTAAATTTTAATATTTATTTTGCTGCACTTTTTTCTCTTATGAACCCTTTTATTGCTCAACCACGCTAATAAATCCTTAGTTGTAAAACTTTTTTAGCAACTAAATTTCTAACACTTTGCATGTAAAATTAGAGTACCATTCAAGAAATATTTCAAACAATTGCTATCTTGTATCAATTACGTGTATATTTCCGGAATAAGAAATTTCATAGATCCAGGAAAGTTTCTATGAAAATCAATTTAAACATCACACTGCTCTTGTATAATTTCAGAAGCTTTTATCTCCATAATTCTTTGAAAAGTTCTCCAGAAATTTGGAGACAAATGAAAGAATGGTTTGGCACTATGCATAACATATAAATCTTTTCAGCTTTTAAGTTGTGTTTCTCAATTGCTGCTTCAATGCGGTCCTGATATAGACAAGAGGAACAGGAATATTGGTAGAAAGACTTCGTCATCTATGTCATAGAAAGGCCCAAAGGCTTTGCAACATTATTCAAGTCATTGTTATTTTTTCACTATCCACAAAAGTAAGGATAAGTTGAATTCGACCATATTTTTTCTCATAGACTGAGTCAAGAAAGCACTATGACAAGTCTGGTTATTCATATATGACAACTAGTATTCGGTACCGTGTTGATACAACCTTGAAAAGTAAAATATTGACTTCCTGAGGCTCAATTTTTAGTTTTATTATAAATACATGAAATTTAGTCAATCTTTAGCTACTGCAAAATTTTTTTTTATTAATCAACTGCATTTAAATTGAAATTAGAATAATCTTCAACTAAAAATTATGAGCCAAATAAGGAAAGCTTATAGTTGTTAACATAAAATAGGAATTTTTTTTGTAATTAAGCTTTCTTTGCTAACAAATTGTATTAAAAAATTAACATAATTCATTCTAATTTTTTCTTAGTAAGAGGAAATGAATATATGTACTAACAGATAGCAAAATTGTGCTATTAACTAATACAATGGGTTATATTGCAAAAGAATGAGTTTTCATCTTTCAACTTACAACTTTTAGTAAATGGCATAACAAAACTATTTGCTATTTGGAAAGAAAATACACTATGCCACCCTATGAAAATGAAAACTAGTTTAACTTGGCAAAAGAAAATATAAGTGTAAGGCACTGACCATGAAAATAGAAAAAGAACAACATTCCCTTTATATTTTTCTGTCTTTTTTATATATCTTTTTGAAGCACATCTAGTTTTTTTTTTAATTTTACATAATACTGTAAGGGGCTTATATAGATATTTTGAAACATTAGAGGATCATGTGGTAATATGCAGAACGACAAAGATATAAACAATACTTTAAAGTTTAAACCTCTTTTTTCTTTTCTATATATATTTTTTGGGTGGGTGGGTTTGGGGATTGAACATTTCATACCAATTTGCCAAGACTTTCTGAGGCCCGTGCAATAAGTGTTAGATAACTAACTAATCTAATGATGTTGAAACTTGAAAGTGAAACTCTTGTAAGCAACTTGGATAGAATTTACTCCCGCGTAGACCTAAAAATGAGAGGACCAGCGCAATGGTACGACAATTTTGAGAAAAAGGGAAGGGAGAATTATTTCGAGAGAATGGCGTTTGATCAAAACTACCACAGGATGAAAAATTTATACCGTATAAGAAAATGCATCTTTCTAAAAAATTTCTTATAGTTTCCTAAAATAATTTTATAAAGCTTTTTTTTTTCCTTAAAGCAGCTAGTAAGGTTTAGAATCTCTCCTAAATTGCAAAAATAAGATATTTATGAGCATTATATCTAACACTTACAACTCTCTCTCTCTCTCTCTCTCTCTCTCTAAGCCTGGGCCAAACGTCTAAACTGTATGACGGTATCTAAATTTAATCCGAAAAGTTTCTATAGAAAGACTTCTTTTTATGAATTTCAACTATAGAGTTACCAGCCCAGAGACCATAGCTAGCGGATAATTAGCTAAAAATCCCAGTATTGTAGTTAAGACGTTTGGAACAAATCAATGAAGGACTTTGATTTTTCCAATTATCTTTAAACTGGTATGAAAAAGAATTTTATGGTCCTTGTTACGAAAACTATTATTGTTTATGCACAATATAATGTTTCACAATAACTCATTTAAACATTTTTTTTTTCTATATATATATCACTTAACCTTTTCTCTTATGAACCGCATTTATTACTCAATCATGCCGCCAAGTTTTTTTTTATTATTTACAAGCGTTTATAACAATTTAATCTTTTACTTTAAAGTATTATAGTTACATTTCACTTAATAAAGGACCGTGATGGAAATATTTGAAACAACTTCTGTCTAGTATCCTTCGAAAATGTTTGTTTCCAAATAATGGAAAATTTTTCATAATTTCGCGAAAGTTGCTAAGAAAATTAAATCAATTCAAGCATCACACTAGTTCTGTTTAATTTCAGAAACAGTTTTCTTGATAGTTTCTAAAAAAAATTTAAAAGATTTATGGTTACGAAAATAGATTTTTTTTTTTTAATTTTGAATGACAAAAGTTTTATGAGTTCTGACCATTAAAATTATTTTCTCAAGAACAGTCCATTAAAATTACAGTCCTGTTGCCTAATGATTAATTCCACATGCGACTTTCAACTTTCTGCTCTCATACGTACATAATAACTATTAGAATTAACATTAAAAGTCAAGTTTTTTTTTTCACATACTTCCACTATTACATCCGGCACCTTTATATAAACCGTTATGCTGATCATAAATTTATCAAGCAAGAATGAAGAGACAAATAACATTTTTTAGTGCTTTCCTTTTCTTCTTTCTATTGCAACCTCAAGAAGTGATCTGTTTCACTTTCTTGGGAGATCATTTGTGCCGTCATGATGACGCTGTTGCACTGCTTCAATTCAAAGAAATGTTTAGCATTTCAACTTATGCTTCTCCATATTGTGATCATTCATATCCAAAGACAACACATTGGAAAGCAGATACAGATTGTTGCAATTGGGACGGGGTCACATGCCACAACGTCACCGGTCGCGTGATTGGGCTGGATCTGAGTTGCGGCCAGCTTCAAGGAGTCATCCATCCAAACACTACCCTTTTCCATCTTTCCCATCTCCGCCGCCTCAACCTTGCTTCTAACAATTTCACCGGTTCGCAAATTTCACACCGATTTGGCTCGCTAAAAAGTTTGACCCACCTCAATTTCTCGTATTCAAATTGTCAGGGTGAAGTTGCTTCAGAGATATCATACCTGTCCAACCTAATTTCACTTGATCTCTCTGACAGTGAGCTTCTAAGATATGAACCTAGCAATTTTGAAGCGATGCTTCGAAACTTAACCCATTTAAGAGAGCTGTCGCTTTCGTATGTGAACATCTCATCCGATTTGAGGGTGAATTTTTCTTCATCTTTGACGTATCTAGACCTCAGCGATACTGGAATAACAGGTAATCTCCCAGGTAATGTTTTTCATCTGCCAAATATGCGAGTTCTCTTGTTAGGTGACAACGAGAATCTTACAGTTAGTTTACCGAAGTTGAACTGCAGCATTTCAAATTCTCTGAGGCAGTTGGACCTATCGTTTACAAATTTCTCCGCTGAGTTGCCAGATTCAATTGGGTGTATAGGGTCCTTAAATTCTTTGGATCTAAGTTATTGTCAAATTTCTGGTGTCATTCCTGAATCAATTGGCAACCTTACGCAGCTTACTGAATTGAATCTGGAAAACAACTATCTTCGAGGTAAAATTCCAAACTCACTTCTCAGCCTTATGCATCTTGGCATTTTAGATCTCTCTAGTAATCAACTAAGCGGTTTAATTCCTCCTCCAATTTTTACCATTCCGACCCTTTCTGAACTTTACCTTTCATCTAACCTTTTTACGGGGATTGGGCAAGACTTGTTTGTGGACTCCAATAAGCTTCAAAACAACGCTTTTAACAGTGAAGCACCACGGAATACTACAAACAATGTGAGCATTTCCCTTCCAGATTTCCGGGTCTTGGGATTGTCTTCTTGCCATATAAAGGAGTTTCCAGAGTTTCTTAGAAATTCAGAGAGTTTAGGTTTTCTAGACCTCTCAAATAACATGATTCATGGCGAAATCCCAAGCTCGTCCATGTCTAAGACTTTCGATAAGTTGTTCTACTTGAACCTTTCACATAACTTTTTGACTGGTACCATAGACCAACTTCCTGTTACTCCATATCTGGATTCTCTAGATGTGAGTTCCAACTCACTTCAGGGCCCAATACCTCGTTCTATCTGTAACTCAACTTTTCTTACTATTCTTGATTTGTCAAATAACAATTTGTCCGGCCCAATTCCTCAATGCTTGGGAAACTCCAGCCAATCTCTAGAAGCTATGGATTTGGGAAATAATAGGCTTTTTGGCACCATTCCCACAACATTTTCAAAAGGCAACTCTCTGCAGTTCCTTATGCTGAATGACAATCAATTGCAAGGGCCATTGCCACAATCTTTAGCCAATTGTGAACGTCTGGAACTCCTTGATTTAGGGAACAACGAGATAGATGATAAATTTCCAATTTGGTTGGAAACTCTTTCTAATCTGGAAGTCCTAATATTGAGATCTAATCGATTTCACGGAGCAATTGGCAATTGTCAGAGGAAAAGTCCATTTCCTCTGTTGAGAATTATTGATGCATCCCACAACGAGCTCACTGGTGCTCTACCTAAGGAAATCCTCAACAACTTCACAGCTATGAAAAGTTCAAAGCGTTACCAAAAGAAAGTTGAGTATATGACAGGGGACTCATATGTTGTTGAAGGAGGACCTTATTACGTCCATTCTGTGGGTTTGGTTATCAAAGGGGTGGACATTAATCTTGAAAGGGTCATAATAACTCGAACAGTGATTGACTTCTCGAGCAACAGATTCGAAGGACAAATTCCCGAGATTATCGGATCCCTTCATTCTCTTCAATTACTCACACTCTCTCATAACAACTTCAGCGGCCCAATTCCTAAGGCATTAGGGAATTTGAGTATGCTTGAATCTCTGGACCTCTCGTGGAACCGACTTGAAGGAACCATTCCTATGGAGCTAGTGAATCTGGATTTTCTTGATTTCTTAAACCTTTCGGAAAATCGTCTAGTCGGACCCATTCCACGAGGAAGGCACTTTGATACATTTGGAGATGATTCATACAGAGGGAACCTGGACTTGTGTGGATCTCCGCTGAATAAAGATTGTGGAGAGACAGAGGCACCACCACCAGCCACGCCATGGGAAGCTGAACAACAATATGATGATTCTGAATTCTTTGATGGGTTCACCTGGAAAGCTGTTCTCCTGGGATATGGCTGTGGATTAGTGCTCGGATTAGTTATGGGAGGTCTCATTTTCTCAACTGGAAAACCAAGATGGATTGTACTGATTGTCGAAGAGTCGTTCAAACCGCGAAGGCGACCGATGAAATGGATCCACATACGAACTTAAGAAGGGCAATGCAATAATTTACATAACTGGTAAGCAAAGCATTCTTGTTCTACCCCTATTATTATGAAATAATTAATGTTATTCCTTTGCATAATTTATTTTTTCCTCAATCATAATAGCTTTTAAATCTTATCGTTTGGACAAAAAAAAAAAAGCTTTTAAACTATTGTGATTCTATTAAATTAACTGATTACTGAACTTCGTTGGATGGTAAGTTTTTCATTGGATTAAAGCTTGAGTTGTAATGCCCAGGTCTATCAATGGAGTGGAAATAAGGAAAAGATTTGGTTCATTTCCAGTCGTAAGTGCTGTGTATTTTAGGCTGGTTCCTAAAATACAAGTCTCAGAGCCTTGTTTTCAAGTCTTAGGCTGTGTATTTTATACTGTGTATTTTAGGCTGGTTCATTTCTCGTGGCTTTCAAGTCTCAGAGCCTTGTGGTTGCTTGCGGCTGAATCTGTAGGTTTATAATTGTAAGCAAGAAGACATTTCAATGGATAATTACTATTAATTGTATTGAAGGTTGTCCGGTGCAAATTATTAATTGGGTAAGTGGTTCAGTATGGACCATTCTCATAATTTGCAACGGACAACTTTCAATTCACAAGCCATACTGAACCAGCATTCACTAATAAACATTAACTAATTCATTGTACAATAATTCCACATCTATCCTTTTCTAGACTAACTTATTGTTAGTCTAGACTAATGTGCCAAGACTTTTCTGAGGTCATTTTACATAATACTGTAAGACGCTTGTGTAGATATTTTCGAATGTTAGATGAACCTGTGGTAACATGCAGAACCACAGAGATATAAACAATAATTTAAAGCTCTTTTTATTTTCTTTTTTCTTATTGCTTTGTGGTGTGGTGGGGGTCGGGTTTGAACATTTCATGCCAATTTGCTGAGGTCCGTGGAATAAGTGTTAGATAACTAACTAAGATGTTGAAACTTGAAAATGAAACTCATGTAAGCAACTTGGATAGAATTTACTCTTGAGTAGACCTGAAAATGAGAGGACCAGCGCAATTGGCTTCAGATATTCCACCCCAAATGGTACGACAATTTTGAGAAAAAGGGAAGGGAAAATTATTTCAAGAGAATGGCCTTTGATCAAAACTACCACATAAGGAACTAGGATGAACAATTTTACCGGAGAAGAAAATGCATCTTTCTAAAAAATTTCTTATAGTTTTCTAAAATAAATCAATTCAAGCATCACACTATAGTTCTGTGTAATTTCAGAAACAGTTATCTTGATAGTTTCTAAAAAAATTTTAAATTTTTTATTTTTAATGACAAAAGTTAACTAGTTTTATGAGTTCTGACCATTAAAATTATTTTCTCAAGAACAGTCCATTAAAATTACAGTCCTGTTGCCTAATGATTAATTCCACATGCGACTTTCAACTTTCTGCTCTCATACGTACATAATAACTATTAGAATTAACATTAAAAGTCAAGTTTTTTTTTTTTCACATCCGGCACCTTTATATAAACCGTTATGCTGATCATAAATTTATCAAGCAAGAATGAAGAGACAAATAACAGTTTTTAGTGCTTTACTTTTCTTCTTTCTATTGCATCCTCAAGAAGCCATCTGTTTCACTTTCTTGGGAGATCATTTGTGCCGTCATGATGACGCTGTTGCACTGCTTCAATTCAAAGAAATGTTTAGCATATCAACTTATGCTTCCTGTGACCATTCATATCCAAAGCTGACAGGTGCCGAACCTGTGCAATAATAAATACCTACTCGAGAAAAATACAGATTTTGTATATAGCGGTGAGTAGGGTCGAATCCACAGGGACTGGGGATAATTCGTTTCTTCTAGAGTTCAAAGTATGGGGGGATTTTTGGATTAAATGCTAACTAAATAAATTAAATGCAGAAAATAAATAAAAGAAATAATTATTGGAGAACCTTTAGCCAAGGGTACACTTCAGAAATGGTTCATGCACTGATCATTGATTCACAGATAATTCCACATTTATTAATAGATCAGTTATAGTTGTCATGCACGCGATAAACAACCAACCTTTCCTTAATTTCCCGATAGTTAAGGTACGACCGTTAACTATTTCTCTAACCCAAAAACAACCCTAGGTACGACCGTAGGATTTAATTTCTAGATTGCATTAATAATTAGAAAGGCCCAATCCTAACTAACAAACACGCTACGAGGGTTTGTTTAAGTTAGATCGTATGCTCCCCTGACATAAACCCAATTACGCCAGTTGCTACTGAGATAAAGATAACGAACAATTACGGATTCAATTATCTCTATTTAGCAAAATAGCCTATGTGAATAATTAAATATTGCGCATCTATTCAATCACTCACATGAGCTATAGCAATTAAAAGCAGGAAACATATAAATACCAATAAATTAAGGAAACAATTAAAATAAATTAGATCTCACAGTAATTGTTGAACCAAATCTTCAGTTGTCCCCTTGACTAGAATTGAGAGGTTAGTCCTCCATTAATGGAGAACAACCATGTGGAAGAATAAAAACTAAACTATGCTAAAAAAAAGGTCCACGTAGCCTTTCTTACGATTGTCCTTATATAGCCAAAGGAAATGACTAAAGCTATCTATCCAGTGGTCCCCACGAATAAAGAACAAAAACAACTCTCAAAACTCCCTACGTTTCTTTCCTTCCAAAGCTGAAAATGACTCAATGCTTTCCCGTGGTCCCCGCCGCAGATTCTAAATCAAAGTACAAAAGGCAAGGCCTCTTGATGTTTCCTCCTCTTTTTCGTCTTTCATTGCTCTTAGGACTCTTAAGTACTCAAGACACTCCCAATTAGCAGAAGAAATGCAGTCCACGTATATCACCATGTGGGCCAAGTCTGTGGCTTATTTGAAGTCTCAATTATCTCCAAAAAGTCCCTCATTTTTGTATTTTTCTGCTCCATTCCTGAAATGAGATTCAAATACCAAATATAAATATATATTTAACAATTAAGCAATATTTGGCAAGGATAAAAAGGGAAATTAATAATAAAATAACCAACAATTAACACCCTATCAATTCCCCCCACACCTAAATCACGCTTGCCCTCAAGCATGAGAACAACAATTGAACACCAAAATTCGACCATGGCCGTTACTCCAACTACCGTATTGCCAAGACACCAAGAAAATCATATATCAAGCGACACAGGTCAAGATCCAAGAAAAATCACTCCGGTTAGCATCTAAACTACCAACTCCTCCAATTTCAAGCAAACTAATCTAAGAAAAAGGAATGGTTGCTCACATTTATCAGCAAATGGTCCAACTATTAATCCAAATCTCAACATTAACCCATAGATCGGTAAGCTGACTTTAGACACACACTTACACAACCTTCACCTTTTTTTTTTATCACGTTTTTCTATTTTTCTCTTTTTTTTTTTTTTTTTTTTTTTTTTTTTTTTTTTTTTTTTTTTTTTTTTTTTTTTTTACTATTTTTTTTCTTTTTCAATAATAACAAAAGACTTAGTTTCTAGCCATTAGAGCCTTTTGACGCGAACTCCAACATTTGATAGATGGAGGAGCCCGGTTACTCAGCTCCAATCGCTACGAGACCATGCACTCATAGCAACTACTACCTTTTGACGCGAAAATCAACACTTTAGGTGAAGATCCCCGGTTACTCAGTAGTAATTACTAGCGGAGTACAGTCAACTCTTATTTACAATCATATAACACAACAACTAAAAATAACAGCAGCCAGCCTCAAATTCCAAACATGGAGAACTAAAATTAATAATTGGACCAATTCACATAAAGAATGCCAACAATCATTCCCTATGCCTAGAAAAGTTAACCAAAAATAGGAAAAGTTAAGCAATCATTGATATTCACCAACGAGATATTCCTGAACTCAGCCACATCAACTTGATACCCTTTTATTAATAAAACTGGGCAATAGCAGAATTAGAGACAACAATCCGGTATCAAAACTTGGTATTCATTTAAGGACTGACCACTAGAAAAAGAAAAGAAAATTAAATAAACGAAAAAGGAGATAAATATCAAACTAAAACAAAGGAAAAACCTCTAGAACCTAAAAACTAAAAATACTAGCACCCAAAACTGACCCCCCCCCCCACACCTAAATCACACATTGCCCTCAATGTGATAAACTAACAGCAAAAGGAAGGAGAAGGGCAACGGTACTTCCCTGAAATCGTCAAAACAGGGGCGGGTCGGGCGGAGTGCTGCCAAATTCTGCGCCATGTTATGCAAGTCGATATCAATGTGGGTCACTCGAGTCTCCAGTCTCTCAACTGTCATCGGAAGTTGGAGCCAGTCGTCGGCCCCTGGGGGAGGATCGTGGCTTCACCATGGTAACTAGCAGGCAACCCAAACAATAAAATGCACAAGGCAGGCTCCTAAAATCTATACGAATACCCCAATACTTATAGCAAATGCAATTGACGAGCACTTGTGGTCCCAATTCAGTCAGATATAGAAACAAAGTAGTCCAAATGTGCAACAACTGCTCCAAAGACTTGAGTAATTAAAATTGATGGGCAGATTACCCCAAGCAAGTCAATTAGATGCAACAAAATGAGCAATAGGCAATGGAAGTGTCACAGTAGCTTCCCAAATCAACAATCAACCGCAGAAAGTAGCTACCCACACTATCAGAACACAGCTCCCAACAATGCAACAAAAGAATCAATAATCACAGGAAGCCCCACTATTGTAAGAACCAGCAAATGCAATTCAATAAGCAATGATATCCGCAAATGCAGACAAATACCAAACCTTTCCCCACAAAATCTCAGTAAATGCCTCCCAGAACCTCTTAAAACAGCCACAAGAACCTCTTAAAAATCGCAACCGATGGTGCACCGAAGCAGCAACTAAATGCCCAACCCAAAATCGCAACAAACGCCCAACAAAAGCAGCAAACCCCCAAAATCAACTCCCAATAATTTCCAAATAAGAATAGCTATCAGAGGGTCTAGAAAATATCAATCTCAAGGGCTAAAAGAAGTCCCAAACTAATGAATTGGGATAGTAACTATGGCCATGAAATCAGCAATCAATGCACTAAGTATTAAAATTGCTGGATTAAATAAATGCACAACTTTGCCAACTACCATTCAGCAGAGGCCCGAATAATTTAGCAACTTAAATCAACAGTCATAGGGCATCAAGAATTCAGCAAATTAATTTAGCAGGGACCGAAAACCAAAGTTCAACATTGAACCCAAAGTCTGTGCCCAATTCAATCTAGAAATATATTCCAGAAATAGTACTCCAAATATAAGTAATTTATCTTAGAAAGTTGGCCAATAAATTGGGAAAAACAAGTACCTCCGCCTCATACCAGAGACACCAAGCAGATGGCCATGGGTGGTGGAGCAGTGGAGCAGCGGAGGAGCTGTTGGCCGTGAGCTGGTGACGAGGTGGAGAGAGAGCAGAGGGAGGTTGCGGCGGTTGGCAGGAAGAGGCGGTGGGCGAAACTTCGTGCGCGGGAGCAGCGCGCGATGGTGGCTCTGGTCGGGGACGAAGCTGGAGGAGAACTGATGGTGGTGCGAGGTGGTGGCCGCGGCTGTGGAGCGTGGGCGGAGAGGAGCTGGACGAGCGCCGCTGCAGGAGAGGAAGAAGGAGCGCTGGCGGTGGTCAAAGGCGCTGGTGAGTGGAGGTGGCGGGTGGAGCTTGAAAGGGAGAGTGAGGGGAACGGCGGGCAGCTCCGCGGCTGCTGGTGGCGTCGCGAAGGGAGAGCAGGGGAGGCGGCGAACGCCTCTGGTGTAGCTCGAGCTCGCGCGCTGGTGGAGAGCTGGTACTGGAGCAGGCCGTGGGTGAAGCTTGGAGGCGGCGGCTAGGTGTGGCTGGGCAGAGCTGGTGGCGTGGGCTTGCGGCGGCGGACAAACGAAAGAAGAGAAGGAAAAGTGGAAAACAGGGGAATAGCGGAGAAGAAGAAGAAAAGGAAAGGAAAGAAAGAAAAGAAAGAAAGAAAAGAAGAAGAAAGAAAAAGAAAAGAAAAATAACAGCTTTCGGTCTATTTTTGTTTCTCTTTTTTTTTTTTTTTTTTTTTCGAATTGAAATTTCAAAAAAAACGAATTGCTGAAAGAAACTAAACTGAAAGTGAAGAAGAAGAAATAATTTTTTATATATATTATTTTCTTTAAAAAAAAATTTTTTTTTGTTTTTGTTTTTGTTTTTTTTTTTAAATTTTCAAATTTTGAATTTTTGAAGGAAACACAGAACTGAAAAAGGAAAATAAATTTTCTTTATTTTATTTTATTTTATTTTTTTTCATGTTTTGGGTCGTCAAACACCGCGTGGGCACGCCAAGATTAGTAAACGTCCACTGACCTCAAGAGACCCAAACACCGCGTGGGCACGCCAAGATTGACAAACATCCTCTGACCTCAGGAGATACAAACACCACGTGGGCACGCCAAGATTACCTATTCTGGTCATAGTGAGGAAACATCAAGAGTGATTAGTACCCAAGTGAGAAACGACATATTTAAGAAATTGAACACAAAAATAACAAAATCAACAATTGGGTTGCCTCCCAAAAAGCGCCTTTCTTTAATGTCTTTGGCTAGACATGCTATGCTTGTTCACGGAGGATAAAATCTTGTGGCTCGGTTCAATGCTTCATCTTCAATGTGATCCTGGTAACCCTCGTAAATAGAGTAATCCTTGAGCACACGAGTTGCGGGCTTCCATGGACTAGTAAATGGTGCTAAACAAGTCAACGATAATTTGCATTCTCCATTAACTCCTCCATCACATGCATTCTTCGGTTCAAGATATTTTTCCATTGCCACTCTTAATTTATTCCTGTCATGAAATTTCAAATTTTCTGGTATAATAAAATCAATTTCAGTAACAGGAATTGAAGAATAGGAGTCAGGAAAATATTGATTAAGGAGTGGAGAAGATGTCACCGCATTTGGAGATTGTTCATTGGATTCATTCACTTGAATGGGTTGCGGTTGGGATTCCATTTCTTCCTTTTCGGCTTCTTTTTCAATTGCATCTGTAGATTTTTCATTTTGACACTCTTGCATCTCCTCATCACTAGTCAAGCAAATTGCACTCTCATTTTCTTCAAAATCAACAATGATTTCCGAGGACAATTCTTCCATTTGAGAAGCCAATCGATTCATTTTGGATATCAATAGACATAGTTGATCTGCCAGATAACTCATTGGATCCTTCATCATCTCATTCCTCATTTGTGTCTCCTGTTGGAATCGGTATGTATTAATAAATAATTCACCCAATTCCTGAAAAGACATACCTGACAAGGACGATGGTTGTTGAGACTCTTGCTGTTGAAAATCCATTGGCCCGGTCGCATAATCAAAATTGGAATTATCCCACCATCCTTGATCATACCCGTTTGAATAAGGGTCATACTGCATTTGATATTGGGGTGGAAAATCTCCAAAAGTATCAATTGGAGCACTTAGATTATCTTGAAATGCGGGGCATGTGTCAGTTGAATAACCTGAGTCAAAATAAGTTCCACAATTTGCACTATCCCATTGATCATTAGGAAACACGTGAGTCTCATAACCCCATTCAGGAACAAAGTCCAGTCTATTATCAAAATATGGAATGTTAGCAGCCATAAAAAAAAATAAATAAATTGAAAATGAAAACAAGGTGAACTAAAAAAAGAAACAAATTAATCTGACACCAGTCCCCGGCAACGGCGCCAAAAATTGACAGGTGCCGAACCTGTGCAATAATAAATACCTACTCGAGAAAAATACAGATTTTGTATATAGCGGTGAGTAGGGTCGAATCCACAGGGACTGGGGATAATTCGTTTCTTCTAGAGTTCAAAGTATGGGGGGATTTTTGGATTAAATGCTAACTAAATAAATTAAATGCAGAAAATAAATAAAAGAAATAATTATTGGAGAACCTTTAGCCAAGGGTACACTTCAGAAATGGTTCATGCACTGATCATTGATTCACAGATAATTCCACATTTATTAATAGATCAGTTATAGTTGTCATGCACGCGATAAACAACCAACCTTTCCTTAATTTCCCGATAGTTAAGGTACGACCGTTAACTATTTCTCTAACCCAAAAACAACCCTAGGTACGACCGTAGGATTTAATTTCTAGATTGCATTAATAATTAGAAAGGCCCAATCCTAACTAACAAACACGCTACGAGGGTTTGTTTAAGTTAGATCGTATGCTCCCCTGACATAAACCCAATTACGCCAGTTGCTACTGAGATAAAGATAACGAACAATTACGGATTCAATTATCTCTATTTAGCAAAATAGCCTATGTGAATAATTAAATATTGCGCATCTATTCAATCACTCACATGAGCTATAGCAATTAAAAGCAGGAAACATATAAATACCAATAAATTAAGGAAACAATTAAAATAAATTAGATCTCACAGTAATTGTTGAACCAAATCTTCAGTTGTCCCCTTGACTAGAATTGAGAGGTTAGTCCTCCATTAATGGAGAACAACCATGTGGAAGAATAAAAACTAAACTATGCTAAAAAAAAGGTCCACGTAGCCTTTCTTACGATTGTCCTTATATAGCCAAAGGAAATGACTAAAGCTATCTATCCAGTGGTCCCCACGAATAAAGAACAAAAACAACTCTCAAAACTCCCTACGTTTCTTTCCTTCCAAAGCTGAAAATGACTCAATGCTTTCCCGTGGTCCCCGCCGCAGATTCTAAATCAAAGTACAAAAGGCAAGGCCTCTTGATGTTTCCTCCTCTTTTTCGTCTTTCATTGCTCTTAGGACTCTTAAGTACTCAAGACACTCCCAATTAGCAGAAGAAATGCAGTCCACGTATATCACCATGTGGGCCAAGTCTGTGGCTTATTTGAAGTCTCAATTATCTCCAAAAAGTCCCTCATTTTTGTAATTTTCTGCTCCATTCCTGAAATGAGATTCAAATACCAAATATAAATATATATTTAACAATTAAGCAATATTTGGCAAGGATAAAAAGGGAAATTAATAATAAAATAACCAACAATTAACACCCTATCAAAAGCCAACACGTTGGAAAGCAGATACGGATTGTTGCAATTGGGACGGCGTCACATGCCACAACCTCACCGGTCGTGTGATTGGGCTGGATCTGAGTTGCGGCCAACTTCAGGGAGTCATTCATCCAAACTCTACCCTTTTCCATCTTTTCCATCTCCGTCGCCTCAACCTTGCTTTTAATGATTTTACTGGTTCACGGATTTCACACCGATTTGGCTCGCTGAAAAGTTTGACCCACCTCAATCTCTCGTATTCAAATCTTCAAGGTGAAGTTGTTTCAGAAATATCACACCTGTCCAGCCTAATTTCACTTGATCTCTCTGCCAATGATCTTCTAAGATATGAACCTAGCAATTTTGAAGTGATGCTTCAAAACTTAACCCATTTAAGAGAGCTGTCGCTTTCGTATGTGAACATCTCATCCGATTTGAGGGTGAATTTTTCTTCATCTTTGACGTATCTAGATCTCTCATATACTAAAATAACAGGTAATCTACCAAGTAATGTTTTTCATCTGCCGAATATGCAAGTTCTCTTGTTGGGTGGCAATGAAAATCTTACTATTAGTTTATCAAAATTGAACTGCAGCATTTCTTATTCTTTGAAGCAGTTGGACTTATCGCGTACAAGTTTCTCTTCTGCACTGCCAAATTCAATTGGGTGCATAGGGTCCTTAAATTCTTTGAATCTAGGATATTCTCAAATTTCTGGTGTCATTCCTGAATCAATTGGCAACCTTACACAGCTTACTGAATTGTTTCTGGATGGTAACTATCTTCTAGGGAAAATACCAAATGAATTTTCCATTTCACAAAAGATAAGTACGCTGTCACTAGGTCACAATTTATTGTCCGGGAAATTTCCGAAGTCACTTCTCAACCTTATGCATCTTGACTTTTTAGATCTCTCTAGTAATCAACTGACAGGAGAAATCGGAGATTTCAAAAATAGGTTACCATCAGAGATTCGGTTGCAAAATAATCAACTAACTGGTTCAATTCCTCCATCAATTTTTACTATTCCGACCCTATCTCACCTTGACCTTTCAGCAAACCATTTTAATGGCGTTGGGCAAGACTTGTTTGTGGACTTCAATCAACTTCAAAAGAACCCTCTTCAGACCGAAGCCCCATGGCACACTACAAACAATGTGAGCATTTCCTATCCAGATTTCGCGTACTTGGGATTGTCTTCTTGCCAGATAAAGAAATTTCCAGAGTTTCTTAGAAATTCAGAGAGTTTAGTATTTCTGGACCTCTCAAATAACACGATTCTTGGTGAAATTCCAAGCTGGTTCATGTCCAAGACTTTTGATAAGTTGTTCTACTTGAACCTTTCGCATAACTTTTTGACTAGTACCATAGGCCAACTACCCGTTGCTTCATCTATGGTGTATCTAGATGTGAGTTCCAACTCACTTCAGGGCCAAATACCTTCTTCTATCTGTGATTCAAATAATCTTGGTATTCTTGATTTGTCAAATAACAATTTGTCTGGCCTAATTCCTCAATGCCTGGGAAACTTCAGCCAGAACCTAGACATTATGGATTTGGGAAATAATAGGCTTTTTGGCACCATGCCCACAACATTTTCAAAAGGCAACTCTCTACGGTTTCTTATGCTAAAAGACAATCAATTACAAGGGCCACTGCCACAATCTTTAGCTCATTGTAAAGATCTGGAACTCCTTGATTTAGGGAACAACAAGATAGATGATAAATTTCCAATTTGGTTGGAAATTCTTTCTAATCTGGAGGTCCTAGTATTGAAATCTAATCAATTTCACGGAACAATTGGCAGTTGTCAAACAAAAAGTCCATTTCCTCGGCTGAGAATAATTGATGCATCCCACAATGAGCTCACTGGTTCTCTACCTGAAGACATTATCAGCAATTTCAATGCTATGAAAAGTTCAAAGCATCCGCAAAAGGAATTAGTCCAGTATATGACGGGAGAAAGCTTTGGAGTTTATTATTACATCCATTCTGTGGGTTTGTTTATCAAAGGGGCAGAGTACAGTCTTGAAAGAGTCCTAATCATGGTTCAAAGTCGTGGTCGCGGTCACGGTCGCGGCCTGGAACGTTCCACATCGGTTTCGGCATATTGGTCGCGGTCTCGGTGAGACGCAAATTATAAAGTATTTAATATTTTAAAAATTATTAATAATATAAAAAAAGTATGCTAAACAAAAATAATAAAAAATAGCAAAAGAAATGGGCGAGTCAATCCGTCACGGTGTAACTCGGCCAATTTCTCGTCTTGACTCGGGATAATTCGGAGTGACTCGGCCGAGTCAATCCATCGCGGTGACGTCTCGGCCGATTTTTCGGCGAGTCAAGTATCTCGGTATCGTTTCGTCACGGTATCGTATCGGTAGGGGCCGAGACGGTGACGACTCGGCCGAGACTTCGAACCATAGTCCTAATAGCTCAAACAGTGATTGACTTCTCAGGCAACAGATTCGAAGGACAAATTCCAGAGATTATCGGATTCCTTCATTCTCTTCAAACACTCACACTCTCTCATAATAACTTCAGTGGTGGTATTCCTAGGGCATTAGGGAATTTGAGTATGCTTGAATCTCTAGACCTCTCGTGGAACCAACTTGAAGGAACCATTCCTAGGGAGCTAGTGAATCTGGATTTTCTTGGATTCTTAAACCTTTCTGAAAATCGTCTAGTTGGACCCATTCCACGAGGAAGGCACTTTGATACATTTGGAGATGATTCATACAGAGGGAATTTGGACTTGTGTGGATTTCCGCTGGCCAAAGATTGTGGAGATACAGAGGCACCACCACCACCAGCCACGCCATGGGAAGCTGAACAACAATATGATGATTCTGAATTCTTTGATGGGTTCACCTGGAAAGCTGTTCTCCTGGGATATGGCTGTGGATTAGTGCTCGGATTAGTTATGGGAGGTCTCATTTTCTTGACTGGAAAACCAAGATGGTTTGTACTGATTGTCGAAGAGTCGTTCAAACCGCGAAGGCGACCGAGGAAATGGATCCACATACGCACTTAACTGGTAAGCAAAGCATTTTTTTTCTACCCCCTATTATCAAATAATTGATGTTATTCCTTTGCATAATTACCAATTATAACATTATCCTTTTTCTTTAGTTTTTCCCAGGTCTGAAAAGCTTGACTTCTAATGCCCAGGTCTATCCATGGAGTGGAAATAAGGAAAATATTTGGTTCTCGTGGTTTTCCTTGCGGCTGAATCTGTAGGTTTATAATTGTAAGCAAGAAGACATTTCAATGGATAATTACTATTAATTGTATTGAAGGTTGTCCGGTGCAAATTATGAGAATGATCCATCGAAAGTTTTTGGTTGTGCATTTTTTTATTGAATACCTGCATTCACTAAAAGCGGTAACCTACACATGAAGCTACACAGTTCATCTCTTTAAAAAAAAAAAAAAATTCTTCATTAACCTACTCATGTATATCCTTTTTCTTTATGGTTCCTTGCCATTTTATCTGTAGCTTTATAATTGAAGGCAAAAGTATGTCAGTATGGCTCGTGCGTTGTCCTATCTTAAAATTTCAAATTAATGAAATTTGTAAAGCTTGAAATCAATTAAATTTGGAACATATTCCACTTCAATCCTACATTATGGAGTGTGAAAGTAACGACTTGGGGTGCCACCATAATTACTCAAAAAAGTAAGGACAATTTTTGTTTTTTTTTTGGGGTATATTACACTATCACGATCACTGGCCAATGTGAAAAATTGGAAATCCTTGATGTCAGGAGCAATAATATAAGTTCCAACATGGCTAGAAAATCTTTAACATTCTAAGTCTTTGAGTCTGAAAGCTAATGGATTTCCGGAGCCATTGGCATGTTCAAGAATCAAATTAGATTTACAATATTGTGCATTGTTGTTTTCTCCAACAATGAATTCAGCAGATAGTTTCCAACAGTTGCAGAACTGTGATTAGGTTAGGCAAATATGAATTAATGTTTGTGCGGGCCAACAATTATGATCAGTACTTTATGAGTTTAGTATAGGGGTTGAAAACTGATTTCAACAGATTCTCTCGTCTCTATTCCCTTAACATTGTGGAATTTTTTTGATAAAATTTGCACTAATACCAGAAATTACATCATCAAATATATACAGATATCAAAGAACATATTTGAAGAAAGGATACTCCAAATCTGAAGAACTATAAAAATTACGTTGTAAAACTCCAAATTTAAAAAATGAGACAAAATAATTGTAAATCTACGAACATCCGTACATGATGTCAATCGCCAGATCTGCTGATTAACTGTTTCAAATCCAGATATTATAGTGAGATTTGCCGAATAAATCCAAGAAATTTCAGATTCGATAAACAAAATCTAAAAAACTCATATCTAATAAAAGAAAAATAAAAAAATTATCAAAAAACTTTCACTAGAAATCTCTAGGATAGAATAAACTCACATTAAAAAGATTTAGTGATAGGTCATAATTTGTTGCTAAATTAATAATTATTTTTCCCTTGATTTTAATCATATATTATTTTAATTGATAGATTCTACTTATATTTGGTTAATGGTGCCAATTGTAGGAAAATGAGCAAAACGTAATTAAAAGTGATAATTTTTCAATTAATTTGATGGTGGTACGTTTGGGACCTACATTCAAGGCTAGAAGGTCGGGATTCATATTGGACAGTCTCCCAATCCGAGTCAACTTCCTAATTTGTTAGCTGCCAGGACTCTCCTTATTTCGGGGGATCATTCTCAAGGAAAAGGAAAGGTGGAGAAAATTAATTTATAATAGGAATCTTTTTAAGAGTTGGATTGGTATTAGGAAACCAATCAATTAGGTAATTGGGAGGAGGCAAATTCGGCAGCAATCAATTAAGCATCTTCGTAGCTAGAGACGAAAAAAAGGCAATAGTTAGCATTTCCTTGTCTTTGATTTGCTTTGCCCGGATTAGAGGGAGAAAAAGCCGGATCCCGCGGGATTAAGACTGGAGCCAGCAACAAATTCGAGTGATCTTCTTTTGACAGGGAAAAAAAGAGAAAAATTGTTTGCTTTGGCTGGTTGGCCGATTTTGGCCAGGAACAATTATTTGCACGGCTGGTTCTCCATTAACCATTAATGGAGAACTAGCTTCTTAATTCTAGTCAAGGGACAACTGAAGATTTGGTTCTGCAATTACTGTGAGATCGAATTAATTTTAATCGTTTCCTCATTTATTGGTATTTATATGATTCCTGCTTTTAATTGTTATAGCTCTTGTGTATGATTGATTAGTGCGCAATAATTAATTATTCATATAGGCTATTTTGCTAAATAGGGGTAATTGAATCCGTAATTGTTCGTTATCTCTATCCCAGTAGCAACTGGCGTAATTGGGTTTATGCCAGGGAAACATACGATCTAACTTAAACAAACCCTCGTAGCGTGTTTGTTAGTTAGGATTGGGCCTTTCTAATTCTTAATGCAATTTAGAAATTAAATCATACGGTCGTACCTACGGTTGTTTTTGGGTTAGAGAAATAGTTAACGGTCGTACCTTAACTATCGAGAAAGTAAGGAAATGTTGGTTGTTTATCGCGTGTATGACAACTATAATCAATCTATTAATAAATGTGGAATTATCTGTGAATCGATGATCAGTGCATGAACCATTTCTGAAGTGTACTCTTGGCTAGAGCTCTCCTAATTATTTCTTTTGATTAATTATTTTCTGCAGTTAAATTATTTAGTTAGCATTTAATCCAAAAACCCCCCCCATACTTTGAACTCTAGAAGAAACGAATTATCCCCAGTCTCTGTGGATTCGACCCTACTCACCGCTATATACAAAATCTGTATTTTTCTCGAGTAGGTATTTATTATTGCACAGGCTCAACAACCTGTCATTTAGGAAAGAAGAAAACTCTTACTAGACAATCTTATGTTGAGACGAAACTCTCACTAAAAAATCCTATAAGAGATTTTATTCACACAAATAAAAAGAAACTATAGAGAGGGCATCTCCCATGGACAAAAATTAGAAAAATCTGATCTCTCTCCCATAAGAAGGTTGAAGGGAGTTTTAGTTAAAGAGAAAAAAGAGAGGAGCAGGAGGGAAGAGCTTGAGCTTAATTGAACAAATTGTTAACATTGTGTAGTTTAAATTCATTGAATCGTCAAGTATCTTCCACAATTAAATTGAGGGAAATATTTTAGGGTAATTTGCTTTGCTAACTACATCACTTTCAGTTGCATTCTCAGAAATCTATCACAGATCATCCTATGGGGTGAATTCCTACAGAGCGAAATCAACATATGTTAGAATAATACGTAGAAACTAATATGTTGAATAAATACAAAATTACATTTCCATTTTCTGCCTAACCAATATTATACAGACGTAGAACCATTTCCTAAGGAAAATGGTTTTTCTATGCAAAGCAATATTACGAGTGTCAGTCGGGCCTCAAGACTCTGACCTTTCATAAATGCTCTCTAACATATTCTAATTTACAAAATCATACTTTTGTCACTTGGGCCTTATGTAGGAATTTCAACAATGTTGAGTAGAAGTTGGATTCATGGGTCTTCCATGGAATGCATTCGGTTATTACACTGGGAGGAAAATGATACTGGATCCGGGAGCTACCCATTCTAGACTAATCCCTGTTTCCCTTAAACTAACTAATTGTAATAGGTGGGAAAAAAAAATGGTTAGCACAAAGTTGCCCTTCAAAAGAGTGATCACTTTAATGTAATCCGGACAAAAATTGTAAATATACATTCCCTTCAATTGGAGATTGTTAAGAAGGAAAAGTAGGATGCTTCATTTTCAATTTTAACAACAGAGCCTTTTATTTGCTATCAAAGAAAATTATTCATAATCTAATATATATATATATATATATCCTTATATTATATAAGAACGAATTTAGGTTTTTAGATTTCAACCGCAAGAGTGGGGCTATTTTGGGGATGTGAGAGTGTTTGAAGTGTAATTGGAACATTGAGTACAAGTCAATATAGTTTTAATTTCACTATAATTACTTATATAACCTTTCAGACATTTAAGGTTAGGGGCAGATTTGGTATGTTATAATGTTTGGTGTCAAGTTGAGTATCAAGTATGTAATGATCCCACATCGGCTAGGGAGGAAGTCCTGGGGCTGCTTTAATAGCCTGTAGTGGTCTCTCCCACCTGACCGAGGCCTTTTGGAGGGGTGCTGGGCTTCTTGACCTGCGGGTTTGGGCTCTTCACTTGTTGTGGGTATAACCCCACCTCTAGGAACAAAACCCACGGCCCAATGGAGTGGTTAACTGTGGGACAATATTGGTCAGGGGCGTTAGAGTTGGTATCAGAGCCGACTCCCGACCCCGGTGTGCCAGCGAGGACGCTGGGTTCCCTAAGGGGGGTGGATTGTAATGATCCCACATCGGCTAGGGAGGAAGTCCTGGGGCTGCTTTAATAGCCTGTAGTGGTCTCTCCAACCTGACCGAGGCCTTTTGGAGGGGTGCTGGGCTTCTTGACCTGCGGGCTTGGGCTCTTCACTTGTTGTGGGTATAACCCCACCTCCAGGAACAAAACCTACGGTCCAATGGGGTGGTTAATTGTGGGACAATATTGGTCAGGAGCGTTAGAAAGTACATCTGAATTAAGCTTGTGTTTTAATAAAATTACATAAAAGCCCTTTTAATCATTTATTATACTAACATCCAAGCCTTCCAATTTCCTGAAACCTTTCTCATCCGTTACGGAATTAATTGGATGTTTACATAATTGGATTTTAATTACAATTAATTAACTTAATTATTATCTGAACAATCATTATCATATTTATGCCCCCATGTTTAGCCGATACCCTTTCTTCTTTTTCAGTTTCACCCCTTTGGTTTTATTATGGCTATTAAATATTTGGTGGAATGCGTAGCTTTTCCTTTAAATTGAGGTGAGTTCTTTGGGTTTGTCTTCTTCGATTGTAATTTTTTTTTCTGATAATTGGTTTATTCAAAAACTCCATATAGTTTGCTTTTTGATACTTCTAATTCCAAAAACTGACTAATTGTATTGTTTCCCTTAGTAGATTCCAGAGATTCTGTCTCTGGCCAAAGTACAATTTGAGATAATGTTGTCACTTTCTAAAATAACCAGAGAAGCAATTTTATCATCTTCTCCTCCTCGGCCAACGTATTATCTCTTTATTTAAGCCAAATAACCTTATTTCTCATGAACTTTCTCCTATTGTTCTTGACTCCAGGGATCTGTTGACTACATTCCAGCAGTTATGGTTCAAGTAGTTATTTTTTCATGTAATATGATTTGGAATTCAGCTTGTGTTTATTTTAATTGGGAATTTTATGATTTTAAAATTTATTAACTTAGAATTTTGTACTTCATTGAAACTAAAAAAGAAAATTAATCATGCTACATAGTACTAAGATGTCATTTGCACTCTATTTGCTTTCCATGTTATGATCTCGTTCTTGTATTCTACTGTTTATATAGTTTCAAATACAAAAAATTTGCTTTTTATGCTATCTAAAAGAATTTGTAGTGGAACTTGATGAGTTTAAATGCTTTAGCTACAACACCATTTTGATTGCATTGTATTAATTCATTTACTCATAATTGTATGTTGTACAATGATAAATAATTTTTCTTGATTTGATTGAAGCAACTATTATCTATAGTTCAAACGAGTCAATTAAGTAGAAATGCTATATTGGATACTTATACAAGTAAACATTGGAAAATATCATTAAGCAGTTTCTACCTATAGTTTGCAATTAGAATTCATATGAGGAATTTCTTCTGATTTTAGTTACCATTTTCTACAATTTCAAATTTAGAAAATATTATTTGCACCAATTTTTTATAATCAAGATAGTTCTAATTCAGATCTTTAACAATTATGCAGATTTGAACTTATTTATGAGATTATAAAGAAATGCTCCTAGCAAAAAACACCAAATCTGAATAGTTCTGCAAAACTTTGAAAAAGACCACTTAAGTTTCTTATCTATCTATCATTTTTGGACATTATTATCTCTGTAAGAAATATGTGATTAAGTCGTATTATGCCCACCAAATTATATAAATAGTTAGTCAAAAATAAAATTATTTTAGATTAGATTAGACGCAAAGTGATTGATGGATAAACTTGACTTGATAATTCAGGTTGAGTTTAAGTCGAGGGAGAAATCAGAAGCATTGCTTGAGGGATCTTTCACGAACATATATAGATTCGAGAGATGAAGGGTCCAATTGATACTTTAAAATGTTTTATCATCTTAGATAAGTTTTAGAAGAGACCTTTGGATACTTTTCAATTGTACTTCAAACATTCTTACATTTTCAAAATACCCTTATCTTTGCAATTGAAATTCAAATATAACCTTTGATCGCAACGGATTCTTATATATTATAACGATAAGGATGTCTCGTTGCACATTATTTTTATTGACTCACTATGTAACTTATGATTTTTCTATTAAAATCACATGATAAAATCATCATACTTTAGTTCCTATACTACAAAATATTAAAAAATAAGTATTAATTATCTTGAATCACAAGCACCAAATTCCCGCGCATCGCGCGGGCTGTCCCTCCCTAGTATATATATATATATGATTGCTTTTTGTATTAAATATCTTACTACGGCATGAGCTAGGCACAAGGTCAACTCATAATAATTAATTTGGATGTCAATGTTACCTAACATTTCTCTCTTGTGAACCCCTTAATTTATTTCTCAATTATGCCTATAAATCTTTATTTACAAAACATTTGCAGCTTTTTCTGATACATTTACAAGTCATAATAAGGGAACATTTCAAACAATTGCTACTTTGTATTATGCATGCACGTATGTATGTATGTATGTATACAAGAAAATATTTAACAGTTCCGTGAAAGTTTTATGACACTCAATTCAAACATTAAGTACACTTAATATCAATTAGTTACTTATTTGCTCTTAAATTCAGTATAAAAAATTATCCTTCACTTTTACTTTAACGTCATTTGGTATCAGTTAGTTAATTTGTTCATAAATTTAATATCATGGCAATCATTTAGTGTTCATTCTAGTCATTATCTAAAGTTAATAATCTTGATTCTATTATTACTTGCACTTGATTATTATTTCATATACTCACTATGAAGTTAATATTCCTTATGTATGAATATAAATATATGTAAATATTCCTTTTATATGAATGTGGATATTCCATAGCTATGAATCTAAATTTGAGCATCCTAGCTGCTCGCGCGTGGTGCAAATCCACCTACAACAAACAGGCTACTAGCCTACTTAAAAGTCTCTACTAGGAATCATAAAGCTCCATTAGTGCAAGTATTAGTGTGAAAGCATATGTAGAAAGACTCTTATGTATGTAAATATATATAATAGTTTACTATTAGCCTGAATAATCTCTATTTCTTTTTAACTTTAATACATTGAATTGCAGGAATGCTGTATTTTCTATAAATTAACTAAGATTATAAAAGATGAAAGAAAAGTCAAAACTTAAAAGTCTTGCCGGCCCAAAGAGAATAGGTCGTTTTCAAGGTTTTCTGAACCCAGATTGTACTCTATATCCCTAACTAAATTTAACTGTTAATGAATTGCATTCGCTTGGATTAGAGATTATTGGGAAACAAAAGTAGGATCCTTTGCCATCGAAGAAAATTACGCATAATCTACTATATATTTGTTATCTAACTGATTTTGTACTGGATATCTTACTACTTCATGAGTTATGCAAAATACTAAATTTTAATATCTATTTTGCTGCACTTTTTTTTTCTCTTATGAACCCTTTTATTGCTCAACCATGCCAATAAATCCTTAGTTGTAAAACTTTTTTAGCAACTAAATTTCTAACACTTTGCATGTAAAATTAGAGTACCATTCAAGAAATATTTCAAACAATTGCTATCTTGTATTAATTACGTGTATATTTCCGGATTAAGAAATTTCATAGATCCACGAAAGTTTCTATGAAAATCAAATTAAGCATCACACTGCTCTTGTATAATTTCAGAAGCTTTTATCTCCATAATTCTTTGAAAATTCTCCAGAAATTTGGAGACAAATGAAAGAATGGTTTGCACTATGCATAACATATAAATCTTTTAAGCTTTTAAATTGTGTTTCTCAATTGCTACTTTAATATGGTCCTGATATAGACAAGAGGAACAAGAATATTCGTAGAAAGTCTTCGTCAACTATGTCATGGAAGTCTTGAAGGAGCATGGCCGGAAGGCTCTGCAACATTATTCAAGTCATTGTTATTTTTCCACTATCCATAAAAGTAAGGATAAGTTGAATTCGACCACATTTCTTCTCAAAGACTGAGTCAAGACTCAAGACAGTACTATGAGAAGTCCAGTAATTCACGTATAAACGTGCAACTAGTATTCGGTACTGTGTTGATACAACTTTGAACAAAATTTATCAACTAAAGATGCAGATACAAAATCTTTTGATAATATCCAACTTTTCTTCCTTCTACTGGAGGCTCATGAACTCCTCAGTTTTTCTTTCCTGGAAGATCATTTTTGCTTCAATTTAAAGACATTTTTAGGACAAAAGCAGCAATTGGTCCTTCCTAATTTTGTGATCTCCGGGTCTGTATTAATTTGCAAAGATGAAATCTTGGAAAATCAGTACAGATCGTTGCAAATGGGACAGTATCAAACAATTATAAGTTGTCTTAATATTGTGAATTGACCCTGCATTTTAGAAACTAAAATTTTCAATACGACTACTTATAAAATCCCATATCATAGTATGACTTCACATTTTGTGGCCAACATTTGAGTTAAAAAGGTGAGTTAAGACGTGAATCAACGACTAAGCCCCAAAAACATAGAAATTTCTTCACTAACACATAATTTCCCGGAAAAAAAGAAGGAGAAAAGATGATATTGTCCTCGGCATGTTTAATGGGTTGTAAGTCAACAGTATTATCATTGGCGTTGGCGTGTTTAATGGGTTTTTGGCGTGTTTAATGGGTTATAAGTCCCTAACCTGCATTATTGAAACTCGAAAGTAACATCCTTTTTACACCCATTTGGCACAGCATTTGGATAGCATTTTAATTCTAAAGGAGTAGCCTCCTCACCATTATCCATTCTCTCAAATTTTCCTAAATATATCTTTGGATAATAAACACATTTATAAAGTAATTTTCAACAATTGACTTTAGCTCTTTTACAACATGTTGCACATGTGCCATTGTGCGTTACAAAAAGTAAAATATTGACTTCTTGATGCTCAATTTTTAGTTTCTGTTACAAATACATGAAATTTAGTCAATCTTTTGCTACTGCTAAATTTTTTTTTATCAATCAACTGCATTTAAATTGAAATTGGAATAATATTCAACTAAAAATTATGAGCCAAATGAGGAAAGCTTATAGTTGTTAACCCAAAATAGTAAATTTTTTGAAATTAAACTTTCTTTACTAACTAGTTGCATTAAAAAAATTAACATAATTCATACTAATTTTTTCTTAGTAAGAGGAAATGACTATATCTACTAACAGATAGCAGAATTGTGCTATTAACTAATACGGCAGGCTATATTCAAAAGAATGAGTTTTCATCTTTCAACTTACAACTTCTAATAAATAGCATAACAAAATTATTTGCTATTTGGAAAGAATACACACTATGCTACCCTATGAAAATGAACACTAGAATAGTTAACATTAATTTAAGAGTAAATCTTTCCTATACTGACGGTGTATACACTATCAGTGTTGGATTCATGACATATGTGCAAATATTGAATTTCAAATTCAAATTTTGCATAGTTATCATTCATTCAACGCTGATAGTGTATATACTGTCAGTGTAGGAAAGATTAATCCTTAATTTAACTTGGCAAAAGAAAATATAAGTGTGAGGTACTGACCATGAAAATAGAAAAAGAACATCAATCCCTTTTTTATTTTTTGTCTTTTTTATATATCTTTTTGAAGCACATCTAGTTTTTTTATTTTACATAATACTGTAAGGGGCTTATATAGATATTTTCAAACATTAGAGGATTATGTGGTAATATGCAGAACGACAAACATATAAACAATACATTAAAGTTTAAACCTCTTTTTTCCTTTCTATTTTTTTTTTTTTTGGGTGGGGTGGGGTTTGGGGATTGAACATTTCATACCAATTTGCACGTTGGAATGCAGAATTTTTCTTAAGCATGCCAAGACTTTTCTGAGGTCGGTGGAATAAGTGTTAGATAACTAACTAAGAGGTATCTTCTTAATCTAAGGATGTTGAAACTTGAAAGTGAAACTCATGTAAGCAACTTGGATAGAATTTACTCCCGCGTAGACCTAAAAATGAGAGGACCAGCTCAATTGGCTTCAGATATTAATTCCACCCCAAATGGTACGACAATTTTGAGAAAAAGGGTAGGGAGAATTATTTCGAGAGAATGGCCTTTGATCAAAACTACCACATAATGAAACAGGATGAAAGTTTATACCGTATAAGAAAATGCATCTTTCTAAAAAATTTCTTATAGTTTTCTAAAACAATTTTACAAAGAGCTTTTTTTTTCCCCTTAAAGCAGCTAGTAAGGTTTAGAATCTCTCCTAAATTGCAAAAATAAGATACTTATGAGCATTATCTCTAACACTTACAACTCTCCCTCTCTCTCTCTAAACTGTATGAAAGTTTCTATAGAAAGACTTCTTTTTATGAACTGTTAACATCTCTTATCAATCTGTTTCTTCAAATGAATTGCTAAAAATCGCCAGTTACACAATCTAATGTTTTACAATAAATCATTTAAACAATTTTTTGTTCTGTGTCACTTAACCTTTTCTCTTATGAACCGCATTTTTTACTCAATCATGCAGCTAAGTTTTTTTTTTTTTTATTTACAAGCGTTTATAACAATTTAATCTTTTACTTTAAAGTATTATAGTTACATTTCACTTAATAAAGGAGCGTGATGGAAATATTTGAAACAACTTCAGTGTAGTATCCTTCGAAAATGTTTGTTTCCAAATAATGGAAATTTTTTTTATAATTTCGCGAAAGTTGCTAAGAAAATTAAATCAATTCAAGCATCACACTAGTTCTGTTTAATTTCAGAAACAGTTATCTTGATAGTTTCTAAAAAAATTTTAAAATTTTTAATTTTAAAAAAATCTAAAAATATATATATATTTTTTTTTAAATTTTGAATGACAATAGTTTTATGAGTTCTGACCATTAAAATTATTTTCTCAAGAACAGTCCATTAAAATTACAGTGTTGGCTAATGATTAATTCCACATGCGCCTTTCAACTTTCTGCTCTCATACGTACGTAATAACTATTAGAATTAACACTAAAAGTCAATTTTTTTTTCACATACTTCCACCATTACACCCTGCGCCTTTATATAAACCGTTATGCTGATCATAAATTTATCAAGCAAGAATGAAGAGACAAATAACATTTTTTAGTGCTTTACTTTTCTTCTTTCTATTGCATCCTCAAGAAGCGATCAGTTACACTTTCTTGGGAGATCATTTGTGCCGTCATGATGACGCTGTTGCACTGCTTCACAGATTTCACACCGGTTTGGCTCGCTAAAAAGTTTGACCCACCTCAATTTCTCCTATTCAAATTTTCAAGGTGAAGTTGCTTCAGAGATATCATACCTGTCCAACCTAATTTCACTCGATCTCTCTGACAGCGAGCTTCTAAGATATGAACCTAGCAATTTTGAAGCGATGCTTCAAAACTTAACCCATTTAAGAGAGCTGTCGCTTATCGGTGTGAGCATTTCATTCGATTTGAGGGTGAATTTTTCTTCATCTTTGACGTATCTAGACCTCAGCGATACTGGAATAATCTACCAAGTAATGTTTTTCATCTGCCGAATATGCGAGTTCTCTCGTTGGGTGGCAATGAGAATCTTACTGTTAGTTTACCGAAATTGAACTGCAGCATTTCTTATTCTCTAAGGCAGTTGGACCTGTCGCTTACAAGTTTCTCCGCTGCACTGCCAGATTCAATTGGGTGCATAGGGTCCTTAAATTCTTTGGATCTAGGATTTTGTCAAATTTCAGGTGTCATTCCTGAATCAGTTGGCAACCTTACACAGCTTACTGAATTGTCTCTAGATAGTAACTCTCTTAGAGGTAAAATTCCAGATAAATTTTTCAATTCACAAAAGATAAGTATGCTGTTACTTTGTTACAATTTATTGTCCGGAAACATTTCAAACTCACTTCTTAACCTTACGCATCTTGAACGTTTAGATCTCTCCAGTAATCAACTAAGCGGTTCAATTCCTCCATCAATTTTTATCATTCCGCCCCTATCTGTCCTTGACCTTTCTTCAAACCATTTTGTTGGGGTTGGACAAGACTTGTATGTGGACTCCAATAAGCTTCAAAAAAACGCTTTTAACAGTGAAGCACCATGGAACACTACAAACAATGTGAGCATTTCCTATCCAGATTTCACGTACTTGCGATTGTCTTCTTGCCAGATAAAGGAATTTCCAGAGTTTTTTAGAAATTCAGAGAGATTAGGTGTTCTGGACCTCTCAAATAACGTGATTCATGGTGAAATCCCAAGCTGGTTCATGTCTAAGACTTTCGATAAGTTGCACAACTTGAACCTTTCGCATAACTTTTTGGCTGGTACCATAGACCAACTACCTGTTACTCCAGATCTGGCGTCTCTAGATGTGAGTTCCAACTCACTTCAGGGCCCAATACCATCTTCTATCTGTGACCCAAGTCTTCTTAGGATTCTTGATCTGTCAAATAACAATTTGTCTGGCCCAATTCCTCAATGCTTGGGAAACTCCAGCCAGCAGTATCTAGAAGCTATGGATTTGGGAAATAATAGGCTTTTTGGCACCATTCCCACAACATTTTCAAAAGGCAACTCTCTGCGGTTTCTTATGCTGAATGACAATCAATTGCAAGGGCCATTGCCACGATCTTTAGCCAATTGTGAAGGTCTGGAACTCCTTGATTTAGGGAACAACAAGATAGATGATAAATTTCCAGTTTGGTTGGAAATTCTTTCTAATCTGGAGGTCCTAATATTGAGATCTAATCGATTTCACGGAGCAATTGGCAATTGCCAGACGAAAAGTCCATTTCCTGTGTTGAGAATTATTGATGCATCCCACAACGAGCTCGCTGGTGCTCTATCTGAGGAAATCCTCAGCAACTTCACAGCCATGAAAAGTTCAAAGCATTACCAAAAGGGAGTTGAGTATATGACAGGGTACATATCTGTTGGCAGAGGAGGACCTTATTACGTCCATTCTGTGGGTTTGGTTATCAAAGGGGTGGAGTATAGTCTTGAAAGAGTCCTAATAACTCGAACAGCAATTGACTTCTCAAGCAACAGATTCGAAGGACAAATTCCAGAGATTATCGGATCCCTTCATTCTCTTCAAACACTCACTCTCTCTCATAACAACTTCAGCGGCCCAATTCCGAAGGCATTAGGGAATTTGAGCATGCTTGAATCTCTGGACCTCTCTTGGAACCGACTTGAAGGAACCATTCCTAGGGAGCTACTGAATCTGGATTTTCTTGAATTCTTAAACCTTTCGGAAAATCGTCTAGTTGGACCCATTCCACGAGGAAGGCATTTTGATACATTTGGAGATGATTCATACCAAGGGAACTTGGACTTGTGTGGATTTCCGCTGACTAAAGATTGTGGAGATACAGAGACACCACCGCCAGCCACGCCATGGGAAGCTGAACAACAATATGATGATTCTGAATTCTTTGATGGGTTCACTTGGAAAGCTGTTCTCCTGGGATACGGCTGTGGATTAGTGCTCGGATTAGTTATGGGAGGTCTCGTGTTCTTGACAGGAAAACCAAGATGGTTTGTACTGATTGTCGAAGAGTCGTTCAAACCGCGAAGGCGACCGAGGAAATGGATCCACATACGCACTTAAGAAGGGCAATGCAATAATTTACATAACTGGTAAGCAAAGCATTCTTTTTCTACCCCTATTATTATGAAATAATTAATGTTATTCCTTTGCATAATTTATTTTTTCCTCAATCATAATAGCTTTTAAATCTTATCGTTTGGACAGAAAAAAAAAAGCTTTTAAGCTATTGTGATTCTATTAAATTAACTGATTACTGAACTTCGTTGGATGATAAGTTTTTCGTTGGATTAAAGCTTGAGTTGTAATGCCCAGGTCTATCAATGGAGTGGAAATAAGGAAAAGATTTGGTTCATTTCCAGTCGTAAGTGCTGTGTATTTTAGGCTGGTTCCTAAAATACAAGTCTCAGAGCCTTGTTTTCAAGTGTTAGGCTGTGTATTTCATTTCTCGTGGTTTTCAAGTCTCAGAGCCTTGCGGCTGAATCTGTAGGTTTATAATTGTAAGCAAGAAGACATTTCAATGGATAATTACACTAGTAATTGGGTAAGTGGTTCAGTATGGACCATTCTCATAATTTGCACCGGACAACTTTCAATACACATCTGAAAAATGCTTTGGCAAAAAGTTTGTCCAAGAAGCATAGCGAATTAATTATTACTAAAAGCGGTAACCTACACATATTCGATCACTTTCTTTTGAACATGCAATCAATTTCTTGCCAAACGGAGCGTTTAAATACGGTTCTCCGAAGTTAGGTAGCGAGTGTTTTGCTTACCATAAAGCATATTTTATGTGTGTGCGCGTGTGTGTATATATATATACACATATATATTTTTTTTAGATAAAATATCATAATTTCATTAAAATATGCACCAATGACAAAAATTACATCATCAAATATACTAATACTTGTCGTTAAGTACTAATACTTACGTGATTTTAACTATGACGTGAGAATTTTTGCCCTGAAAGTTGTGCATCTATGGCACGAGACTTGATAAACTTGGTTTACTCAATTTTTACATCAACAATTTTATTACAAGCTTAAAGTCGGTTAAGTTATTCGATATTTAAAATTTTTAATTGCCATGAATGTGCCACTTCCTTTCTGCATGTAAATTAAAGTTGATCATGCATTCAAACTTATCTAAGTTGATATATGTATTTACACTGATCCGAAAACAAACACTAGTTTGGACTGGGAAGGAGGTATTTATTGTGTGACAATGGAGGGTTGGGTTGAGTAGTAAGGTGAAAGGAATTATAAGTCGGGAATTTTGAATTCAAGAAAAATGACAAAGAAAATACTGGACTTCAACGTGTGATCACAATTACTTATGACTGACACACCAACATCTCAAGTAAATTTGAGAGACATGAAGCAAATGCTTTTTTTCGCGAAGATACATTATTAAGTTTAATTAGTCATCCTTTTTTTTTTTTTTCATTATCCGCCTTAACCCATACGTTGTATGATTTTGAATGGATTTGTTCTATTTCTAGAGTATAATATTTGTAAAGCAATACATATTTCAAGCTCTCATACAGATGAGAATGACAAAGTAAGCCAAAACCAAGTTCCTTAACAAATATGAAGTACTAATGACAATTGAATACCATTATTAGACCACATAAAGTTCATCTCTTAAAAAAAAAAGAAATTCTTCATTAATGGCGTAGTGTTTGGCTTTTCAGATACCGTAAGCAATGTGCAGCGGCAAAAGTTTCTGATGAAAGTTCCCTTTCTTTTGCCCCACCCGGAAAAGTTGTGCATATGTGGTATGAAAAGTAAGAAAAAAAAATTGTAAAATTTATTGGGACAATTTATTGTTCGCTTTCCCCATTTAACCATTAAAATTAAGTTCACCTTGTAAGTAAGTAGAATGTTGATCTCAACTACTTTGTATTTTGTAACGAGATTCTTGCAATGATTTATTTTCAAGAAATTGATGAAATTCAAGAAATTGTTCACTATCTGTAGCCCATGCGGCCAGACCTTTGATGACTATTCCATTTTGCACAAACTCTTGCTGCCTTTAGCCTCCCTCTGACCCAAAAAGGGGGAAAAAAAAAATCCTTACAGCCTTTTTAATCACAAAAAAGAAAAGTAAAGAAAGGAAGAATGTTGTACAAAATGCCTAATTAGATAAGAGTTCACAGTTTTACAAAGAAGCATTTGATCTTAGGAAGTCACAAATGTCTATCTGATTGTGTGTGTGTATATGTATATATATATATATATATATATATTTAAATTTTCAGTCTACATCTATTCAATCTCTCTCTATACGTTGAATAATCAGTTTTTCTCCCCTAGCGTCACACACACACATGTTTTCTTTATCAATCCACCAAGTTTGGGTTGCTGCTTTTCCCCAAAAAATTGGTACGTTTTCTGTGATAACATTTTTCAATCATATTTTTTACTTCACATACATCAAATTACTATAGTAATTTTTTCTACAAAAAACTCAAAAAAAAAAAAAAATAGCAATCCAAACGTGAGATAATCAAAGGACTGATATATTAATATCTTTCAAAGTTTACACCATTTCGAGAGTTAAGCTTTCCCGGGTTTTATTCGCTTGTAGGTTATGGACTGGTTTATCTTCTGAATGATTTTAGGCATGTAAATTCTGCTCATTTCATGATTTATTTATTTTCCATTATTCCATAATCTTCTATGGTTTGTGTTTTCTCCCTCATTCTACATTTTTTTTAATCTTTTGCTTTCCATAATCTATGCAAATGATTATGTATCTTGTCTGTTTTTTTTTCTTTAATTTAAACATAACTGAAAAGTGATAGAGGGTTAGACCTAAACTCTGAGCTATTTATTAAAAAATTTCAAAGAGTACATGATAAAGGGTAAATACATCATAATACATCATAATATAGTCTTCAAGACAATTTAAGTGTGTTTACATGAATCTAAGTATTTGAAGACATTTGTTAAAAACAAAAAATTGTGAGAAGCTCATTATCCGTATCTAATTTAGTGTCCTTCATCTTTTACGCTTAATATATTTGATCTGAATGATAACTTTCCGAAGCAAGCAACATTATCTCCAAAGACTCAAATCGACTAGATATAGTTCTAAAGAAATCTAATTGTTATTTTTTATTGGTCATTATTCATATAGTAACCGCAAAATTTTAACTTCATTGCCATTAAAGTCTAAAGAAAATACATTGCCATTCTCTACCTAACCAATATTATACGGATGTAGAAACCATTTTCTAAGGAAAATGGTTTTTTTTTTCTGATGCCAGTTGGGCGGTCCTTAGGACTTGGGCCTTTCATAAATGCTATCTACCAGATTCGAGTTCAAACACACAATTGTTAGTTGGGCCTTATCTTAAGCCTTGCAAGAATTTTAACAATGTGGAGCTGAAGTTGGACTCATAGGTCTTCCATGGAATCAATTTGTTTCTGTCAAGAGATAGAAACACACGCACCCAATTAGATTAGAAACACTTAAGGAGTCAGCGGCTAAACGACCCAGTTAAGAGCAATCTGATTTCCATGGAATCAATTTGCTTATTTCATTTAGAGGAAAATGATGCTAGATTTGGGAGCTATCCTTTCTAGACTAACCTTTTTCCTCTAGACTAACTAATTGGAAAAGATGAAAAAAAAAAAAAAACTTAACACAAAGTTGTTCTTCAAAGGGAATGATCACTTTAAAGTAATTCGGGTGGAAATTGTAGTATACATTCCCTTCAATTGGAGATTGTTAGGAAGGAGAAGTAAGATGCTTCATTTTCAATTTTAACAACAGAGCCTTTGATTTGCTATCAAAGAAATTTATTCATAATCTAATATATACATATGGTTGTTTCCTGTATTAGATATCTTACTATGTCATGAGTTAGGCACAAGGTCAACTTACAATAATTAATTTGGATGTTGATATTACTTATCCTTTTTCTCTTGTGAACCCTTTCATTGCTCAATTATGCCAATAACACTTTATTTACAAAACTTTTAATAGTTTTTTCTAATACATTGACAAGTCATAATAAAGGGCCACTCAAGGAACATTTCGAACAATTGCTACTTTGTGTTAATTGCAAGAAAATATTTTCACTGTTCCTTGAATGTGTTTATGACACTCAATTCAAGCATGAAACTATTTATATATAATTTAGAAGCATTTATCTATATAATTCTTTGAAGAGTTTCCCAGAAATTAGGAGACAAATGAAAGAACGGCTTGGCTACTATATGACTATGTAGTAAATCTTTTCAGCCGTTAAATAGTGTGTTTCCCAATTGCTCTGAAATGGACAAGAGGAGCAAGAATGTTCCTCGAAAGACTTCGTCAATTATATCAAGGAAGTCTAGGAAGAACGATGGCCCAAAGACTTTGTGGAAGGATTCAAGTCATTGTGATTTTTTCACAATTCAGAAAAGTAAGGATAAATTGATTTGGACCACTTTTTTTTTCTATGACTTAACTCAATTTTTTTTTTTTTAAGAGTGAAGACATCACCATGACAAGTCCTGTTGTTTACCTGCAAACACGTAACTAGTAATCCATACCATGTTGATGCAAATTTAAATAAAAATTTTCAACTGAAGATGCAGATAAAAAAATCTTTTGACAATTTCTTAATTTTCTTCTTTCAGTTCACTAATTAGAAAAAATCTACTAGTTGTTACAAAATTTGGATTTAATCACAGCTCCAGCATCCATTGCCTATTTCTGTGTGCAATTGAGAAGGACCGACAATGCTTGACTTGTCTAAAAATAAATCGACCATGGAAATTGCAATTCCACAATGCTTTGGAAACTTAAGTTCTCAACTTTGGGCGCTGAACTTGAAAAATAATGGTCTTACAACAAACAAATAAAATATCTATTGTGAAGTCTTGATTTGAATTGCAATTTCTTGAAAGGTAATGATTGGCCAACTCTGAAGAAAATTGAAAATTCCTGACGTCCTGAACATGCTTACCATGGATATATGATTCCAACATGGCTAACTCGAAAATCTTTCAGGTTCCAAGTCTCCAAAGTCCTGAAAGGTAAGGGTTTTTCGGACCTATTGGCACTTTCAAGAATCAACTTATGTTTGGAAGATTTATAGATGTCCCTAGCAATGAGTTCATTGATATCGTCCCTACATTACTTCTCAACGGCTTAAAAGCCGTAATCAGGCCAAGCCAATATCAATTTGAATGTAATATTGTAATTACATCACTTTGATGCTTAGAATTCTGTCATAGATCATCTTGCGGGCCTAATATTTAGAGGTCATATTTCCCAATAATTCTTCAATTAGAACTGTCAATGAGGCTGGATCAACCCGACCTCGGCTCGTTCGGCCCAATAAAAAGCCCAATGAGTGCGATCTTTTAGTGAGTCGGTTTGAATTTAATCCTAAAAATTAAACCCAACTTAAATATGAGCCGAGATTGGGCATCATTAGGCTCAAATCCGATATAAGCCTGACCTTTTAATTACCTATATATATAATATTTATATTTTGATATTATGTATAATTATATACCCAAATATATTATTACTAAATACTAAAAATATATAAATTATAAAACACAAAAATACATCTAAAGACTCTTCTATGAGCTTTCTTAAGAGCCAATATTAGTAATTCATAATTGAATCTCCAACTTTTCTTATTGGTTGAGTAAATTGTTGTATTGGCATAATATTAGTTGATTTCGTTTTGGTCTAGAAACACAAATCATCAAGCATGTTTGGATTCAAATTACAAGGCTATAAAAAAGTTCCAACTTTTAAATATGTATTGGCTTATGGCCACATGTTTTATTACTATTTTCATGTATTTTGAAGGAATTAAATATAAACATTGTTGAAATTTTTTTGGTTTATATGCTTTTTAAGAATTATTATTTGTTCATTTTTAGTTTTAATATTGTATTCTTAAAAATTTTAAATTAGTTTTACAACTCAATAGTTATAATAATTATATTAAGATAGAAAATTAAGAGTAATAAGTGAGTTTGGGCTAAACCCAAATACGGCTCACAATCCGAATATTATGTGAGTTGAGCATGAGTTTCGCATTTTTAACTTGAAACTCATAGCCTGAATCCCGAAAATATTATAAATTAAATGAGCTGAACTTGAGTTTATGAAAATCCGGCTCATTAGGTCCGATTGACATCACTATCTTCAACACACTACTTTATCGCAGAGAATATCACAAAGTTTTTGTATGCAAAGCATTCCAATTTAGACTCGCCAATGTGCCAAATCTTGCAGAAAATTTGACAATGTCAATTAGAAGTTGGACTGACAGGTCTTGCATGTAGACAAAAATGTAATAGGATCTATCATTTTCTACACTAACTTATTATAAAAGGTGAAAGAAAAGCTAGAGGTCACAACTTAAGTCTTTTCGGCCCAAAGAGCATATGTCGTCTTTAAGGTCTTTTGAACCAAAATTTAACTCTGTATCCCTAGCTGAATTTAACTATTAATGAATTACATTCAATTGGATTAGAGATTGTTGGGAAAAAAAGTAGGATCCTTTGCCATCAATGAAAATTATGCTTAATGTACTATATGTTTGTTATCTAATTGATTTTGTACTAGATATTTTACTACTACATGAGTTATACGCAATACTAAATTTTAATATCTAGTTAGCTTCATTTTACGATAGAAATAAATCAATCAATAGATTAGATGATAGATTGATTGGCTCTTAGCAACTTGACCATTAGTACTTAGTAGGATAATTTTAAAGAAGACAGTAAAAGATTTCTCTTATTTTTTTTTAAAAAAATTACACAACGAATTGGAATACTTGCCATCTAGTGCATTTTATATGCATACTAGTTTAAAAGGATTTGTATTGCATGTAACATGTTTCTTGCTGTATAGATTACTTCAAAAATCAATATCGATATTAATCTAACAAGACTATACATCAAATGATCAAAATAATTAACATAATTTTCTTTTGCTGATACTTAAGTAACACATCTTAATAGGAAGGTAACTCAATTCTGTCCTCAGAAAGAAAAAAAAAATCACTGCAATGGATTTCCAGCTTCAGTTTTTTTTTTTAATTTCATGTTTTCATTTTTGTTATCATTGTAGAAACTTCTGCTAAGCTCTGTAAATTAAAGTTTGTTAAAAAATTAGAACAAGCTAGTTTTTATTAGTTATTTTAGCCGAACGAATAATGGACTCTGTCTTATTTTAAATGGTCGTTTAATTAGATTGTTCAATGCGATGTCTTGATAGACAGTCACTTGGTCTTAGAAGTTTGCATTAAATTCACTTTGCGCTTTTCAAATATATCCAAAATTTCACCTCAGAAGTGCAGAATGCGTAGCTAAGCAAAGCAAGGAAATGCAGCTTGGAGCTCAATATCTCATCAGCCCACCAGAGCAGCTACAAGGATTGTTAGCTTATGATGTGATGGGCGTTACCATGCCTCGACTTGTTTCCATGCAATGAGCCTAAAGACCTCCGACCAAATCGAGGAAAAAAAAAAAATCACTTTGGTTAACCCTAGAAGAGTACAAAGCGGAACTAACCCTAGAAGTTTTGTCCATCTTGGGTTTTTTCTTTCTTCTAGATGGACGCAAGTTTTTCAATTAACTAGTAGAAATTGTCTCAAATGACAGAATTATTTAAACCTAGAAAAGGAAGAAAAAAAATCCAATCATACGTATCATTCCAGTATATTGATAATTTCAAAAAAAGCTGTTCGTAACATTATCATAATAAGATAGCCATTGGATAAGCAAGCGCTATTATTGGTTCAAGACATCTGTCAAGGATGGAGATACCATAGATTTAACTATAAAAATCATACTACTATTTACTTATAAAAATACAGGTAAATGTTATTAAGGAGAGCTTTACAAATATGAGACTCAGGAGGGAGTGAAAAGAGGATGACGATGTCAAAATTGAACATGAATCCAATTGACATGGGACCTGTAAATTTAAACCTGTAATATGGCTCAGTTGTTAAAAAATCAAATTAAGACCAATTTTGTTTTTTTGGAATAATTGGATTATGGAAGTACCATTTAACATGGAGTGCTGGACCTTTTTTTGACGGCTCGATCTCTCTCATAACAACCTCAATGGTCGGATTCCTCAGGTTAGGGAATCTGAATATGCTTGAATCTCTAGACCACTCTTGCAATCACCACCATGGGCAAAACCACCACCATCACCATTGGGATTTTTCATCAACAATATAATTCTGAGTTCTTTGATGGATTACTTGGAAAGCTGTTCTTATGAGATATTGCTTCGGATTAGTGCTCGGATAAGCAATAGGAAGTCTCAATTCTCAAATAGAAAACCAAGATTGTTCATAAAGATTGTTGAAGAGTCATATAAGCTTTGGAAAAGATGACGAAAACGGATCCACGTAGGAACTTGAGAAGTGGCAACTTACAAAATTGGCAAGCAATAATATGCCTTTTTTTTCTGGGTAAATTACTTACAATCCCTTGTAGTTTTATATAATGTCAGATAACCCCCTTAAGGTTTCAAAATATGGTTTTATGGAAAGTGAAAAATAGTCGAAATATACAATTAGTTATCTTGTTTATGTCAAACATTCTCTAAAAGTACGTGCGATAAAATTTTAATTTTCATGTAACTTCCTTATGATTTGTATAAATATCCACTTTATCCCGTATGATTTTTGTAGTAATCCACGTAATCTCTTATACTTTTATACAAGGTAGTTAAACCGTCGATTGATTTAACATTTAAGTAAGGGCACTATTAGTATTTCAATTAAGAATGTTATATATGCTATTTTTCATCAAGTTTGCATTTTACATAATACCATAGGAGAGTGAAGTGGATATTTGAAAATGTTATGGAGGTCATGTGGCAATAGATACAACCGCGAGAAGATTATATGCAATTTGCCCTTTTTTTTCCTTTCTTCTTTTTTTCTACCTCTATGCTTGCATGATGACCATTTTCATATAACCATCTTGTTCTTTGCTTCTTGCCCATAATAAAATTGATTAGTGAATGATACTTGTTCACAGGATTACATTTTTATGTATGGCTAATCAATAGAAATTGGACCTCTAACTCCAGGCCCCTCGAATGAAGCGGCAATAAGGAAAGATTAGCAATAAAATTGGCTTCAATTTGGTTCATTTTCAGTTTGTAGCTTTTATGCTTTTTCCAAGGTTCTCCTATTCTTGGTAAAATCTTGATTTCTATAAAATTTTACAATGAGCAGCAATGCTAGAACATAAATGGTCCAGTTGTACCTATTAGATATCAGTGAAAACCTTTTTCCTTTATCAAAGAACTTACACAATGGCACACTTCTGTCCCAGTGATTCTGATTTCTGTGCATCATATGAACTTACTGCACTTAGTTCTAGAACATAATCATATCCTAGGATTTCAAATAGAGGAATCCATAGGAAATTTATTAAATAATATGTGTTCCAATTTGACAAAACTTGTATTCCTTAAACTTCCCAAGCGTAGGTCACAATGGTACTCTTCCCCAACCTCTTCTGGGATGAAGGAATTGCCAGATTTTGTTAGACACTCGAACCATTTAGATTCTGTATAACTCTCACGTAATGATATTCCTTAATCCCTGTTGCCGGCTAGTTAACTTCCAAGAACTGGAAAACTCTAGCTGTTGTAGATTTTGGGTTCAATCATCTCTAGTCCAGGGTCCATTGCCACTTTCGGTCTGCAATTTATAAGGACTTGCCATCCTCGGCTTGTCTATCCACAAATTCAATGGTGTGATTCCAAACCTCGATTTGAATGAAAATTTTTTGGAAGGGTTTGTACTCACTATCACGATCACTGGCCAATGTGAAAAAATTGGAAATCCTTCTTGTCGGGGACAATAATATAAGTGACATTTTTCCAACATGGCCAGAAAATCTTCCACGTTCCAAGTCTTTGAGCCTGAAGCTAATGGATATCTGGATCCTTTGGCACATTCAAGAATCAAATTAGATTTAAAAGGTTGTACATTGATGATTTCTACAACAATGAATTCAGGGGTGTTGTCCCTACAATACTTTCCAACAGCTTCAAAACTATGATTAGGCTAGACAAACATCAATCAGAACCAATGTTTATCAACATTGGGGGAATTTAAATTCAATGTCAGGTGGGCCTTTCATAAGTGCTGCCTGATATAATGTAATTCAGAAAATCACACTTTTGTCAGTTGGGTCTTATGTTTAAGTTTTGTAGGAATTTTAACAATGCCGAATAGAGGTTGAACTCATGGGTCTTCCATGGAACGCCTTTGGTTATTGCTTTGGGACGAAAATGATATTGGATCTGGGAGCTACCCTTTCCAGACTAACCTTTTTGCGTGTGTGTGTACAAGAAAATATTTCACAGTTCCATGAAAGTTTTTGTGACAATCAATTCAAGCATTACACTATTTTCACATAATTTAGAAGCATTTATCTACATAATTTTTTGGGCAAATTCCACTTTACCCTCTTGTGGTTTAGCATTTTTTTACATAACTCCCCTATGATTTTAAAAGCTATACATAACTCCCTCATGATTTGGATTAAAGTGTCAAAGTGATGGATATGATCATTCATAACGGAGTTACCTAAAATGTCAAAAATACCCTTATGTAAAGTTGAAAATTATTTATTAACCAAAGGGGGTTATGTGTATATTTTGAAAACCATAAGGGGGTTATATGGTAAAGTATTAAACAATAAGGAAGTTATATGGTAAAATATAAAAATCATACAGGGTTAGTGTGTCATGTATTTATAAGGGTAATTTTGATATTTTTAGAAGTTCCGTTACCAATGATCATTTCCGTCATTTTGGCAGTTTAACTCAAACCATGAGGGGGTTATGTATAGTTTTTGAAACCAAAGGGGGTTATGTAAAAAAAAGCTAAACCACAGGGGGTAAAATCTAATTTGTCCTATTTTTTTAAAAATTTCCCAGAAATTAGGAGACAAATGAAAGAACAATTTGCAACCGTGTAAATATGTAGTAAATCTTGTCAGTTTTTAAATTTTGTTTCTCAAATGCTCTAAAATGGACAATAGGAACAAGGATGTACCCAGAAAGTCTTTGTCAATTATGTCAAGGAAGTCTAGAAAGAACGATGGCCCAAAGAACATTGGGATTTTTCGTAATTTAAAAAGTAAGGATAGGTTGATTTTTTTTTTTTTTTGAAGAGTGAAAACATCACTATGACAAGTCTTGTTGTTAAACTGCAAAACACATAACTAGTAATCCGTACTATCAACTGTAGATGCGGATGCAAAAATCTTTTGATAATCTCTTAATTTTCTTCTTTCGGTTCACTAATTAGAAAAAAATCTAGTTGTTATAAAGTTCAAATTTAATCACAGTTCTAGCGTCCATTGCCACTGTCTATGCGCAATTGAGCAGGACTGACAGTCCTTGACTTGTCTAAAAACAAATCCACCATGCAAATTGCAATTCCACCATGCTTGGGAAACTTAAGTTCTCGATTTTGGGCACTGAACTAGAAAAATAATGGTCTTACAATAAACTAACAAAATGTTTATTGAGAAGTCTTGGTTGAATTGCCCGTTTCCCTCCAAAGTGAGAGTTTCTCTCTCTTGATAAGAGCGCTAGTCTCTCAACCTTGAGAGTTTCAAACTATTTCAAAATTTTCCGCAAAACCTCACACACATGCCCAAGATTTAGATGCCACCCTGAATTCTTAATGCTTGTTAGTACTACAGAAAATCGTACTGGGATGAGTGAATCTACCAAAAGATGAGAACTTTGAGAGAACCGAGCTTCTTCAGTCAGTGGGGATATCTCATGGCTATACTTAGCAACTTTGTCGGATTTCGTCTGCATGCAGAAGTGATCTTGGCTCATCTGGACTAAGGAAACAGACTTCATAGTAGAAGTAAGTGCATTGGCAGGTACCTTCATAGCCATTAAACCCTCTGTCTTAACTTGTGTTTTTCTTTTCTGCTCTAAGGCTTGGGGCTTGTCTTTTCAGTTTTATTTTCTTTTATTAGTAGAAACAAAATCTTAAGGTTTTAAAAAAGGGGGGTTAGAGACTAAGTCTTGACGTCAGGGGTAGGGCTGTTCTCTGATCTTTGTTCAATCTAGTCTGCCTGGGCAGCTCTCTCCTCTGTTTTTTCGGTTCTTGGTTCTGCTTTTCTGAGTCTCAGTAGTGTGAGTAGGAGACAGTGTTAGTTTTTCTTTAGACCCCATGGCGGAGGAACTAGCGGATGCGATAAGAAAGTTTGATCTTTCAGATAAAGAGCTCGAAGGAACTGACCTGGGTGTTGTTGAGATAGATATAGGTATCCAAGAATGTCAGTTGAGTTTAGTGGGGAGAATCAAGGGTGAGAAAGTGGCCAACTTTGTTGGGGTCAAGAATTTTGTGACCACAGCTTGGGGCTATCCGAGGAATCTAAGGATCATAGAATTGGGGCCAAATTTGTTTCAGTTCTATGTTCCTAATAGGGAGGACAGAGACAGAATAGTAGGAGGAGGACCATGGGTCATGGACAACCAAATTTTGGTGATGAAACATTGGGTGGAAGGAATAGAAGATGATATTTCTGCTTTTGACCTGGCACCTTTCTGGGTTCAAGTATGGAATTTACCTGTGCACTGGATATCTAAGGAAGTGGGGAGGAAAATAGGTGCGATCTTTCAGGAGGTAAAGGACGTACTGGTGCCTCAAGTAGGAGGAAAAGAAGGAAGACATTTAAAGCTTCTAGTGGTACTGGATACCTCTCTACCTCTGCTTAGGGGGACGACAGTGAAAGTCAATGGAGCCTTGAAATGGTTGAATTTCAGATATGAAAGGTGTCCAGACTTCTGTTACAAGTGTGGAATGGTTGGCCATGGAGAGAAGTCCTGCAAGGCAATAATACAGATAAGCAGAGGAAAGCAGGAACATCAGTATGGTCCATGGATGAGAGCCAATATAGGGAGAGGCTCTCCGCAGAAGGAACATCAGAACAAGTACAATTCTGAGAAGAGCTATTGGGGCTTTAAAGATGGGGATATGGTTCTGTTAAACACAAAGGCTAAGGAGAACATGGAACACAGACATAAGGACTCTATGACTGGGAGACATGAAACTCTTAGACAGGTTAATGCAGAAAGTCAGACAGCAAAGGAGGGGTCTAGAGAGAGAGGAGGTCATGAGGCTCAGAAACGAAGTTGTGGGGTGAGTAGCAATGAATTGAACAGGCAAAGATCAACTCCAGCTTGCAGTAAAAGTCAGAAGGAAAAAAGCACCACAGAAGCTTCTGGGACTCCCAATGGGGAGAAGGATAACTGTGAGTTACAAGGAGGAAGGATAAGTATCTCTGAGGAGCAAGATATAAACTCGATAATTAAAGGTGATTTGGACAGTAAAGGACTTGAGCAAATAGCTAGTGAGCTGATGCAAGTATCAGTGGTGGAGGAAGGCCCTGGTAGCCCTGTAATAGATGTAATGCATATTGATCCAGGTAGCTCTGATTTGGGTACAAAGGCTGTTCAGAAATACAACAGCAAAATGAAAAAACAGCTGAGGTCTCCCAAAATTTCTAGGCAGCCTTTGAGAGAACTTAGTGGGAACAAGATGAGGACTCGCCAGCAAGGGAAAAGAAAAATTAACCTGGTGGATGAGGATATGGTGGAAGTACATGTAAATGAGTTGGTCCCCAAGAGAAACAAAATGGCAGTTGGGGGAAGGCATCTGAGCGAGGAACTAGAGGGGGAAGGGGCCAACCTTAACTGGCCCCTCAAGTTACAATGAAGGTTTTGGTGTGGAACTGTCAAGGAGCAGGGAGCCCCTTGACAGTTCCCCAGTTGAGGGAGGCTAATAACCTCCTCTCCCCGAATATGATATTCCTAAGTGAAACCAAAAACAGGTTCCATTACATGAAAAAGGTACAAAAAATTTTGAGGTTTGAGGAAAGTGTGATTGTGGAAGCTATGGACAGGAAAGAAGGCATGGCCTTGTTTTGGAATAAGGATGTAGAGGTTAAGCAAGTTGTTACAACAGCCCTTACTATAGAGGCTCTGGTGCTTGACCCTGACAAGCAGATTGAATGGTGGTTCATTGGAGTTTACATGAGCTGTGACCCTATTATTAGGAGACAACAGTGGAATGTGCTGACCAGGAGAAAGCAGTTGTGGGGTGATAAATGGCTATTAGCAGGAGACTTCAATGACATACTCTCTAATGAAGAGAAATGGGGGGGACGAGCAAGAGAAGACAGGAGTTTCAAGGACTTTAACAGTTTTATTGAGAATAACAGCCTGGTAGATCTAGGATTCAATGGTAACCCCTGGACTTGGAGCAACAACTGGGAGGATGAGGGGGAGATAAGGCAAAGGCTGGACAGAGGATTGAGCACCATAAATTGGTGGCAAAATTTCGACAAGGCTAAATGTGAACATGTGGAGACCCTCGGATCAGATCATAGCATGTTGCTTATAGATAATTGGCCTAGAATAGAGAAAAGAAGGTCCAGATTCTTCTTTGATAAGCGTTGGCTTAAGAGGGAAGATATAAATCAAGTGGTGGTGCAAGCTTGGCAACAAACAGTTGAAGGAAATAGGATGTATAGGATTACTAGACAGATTGCTAATTGCAGAGTGGCTTTACTCAAATGGAAAAACAGCTTCACAGGAAACACTTTGCTAAGAATCAACCAAGTGAAGCAACAGATCAAGGAAATCAAAGACTCGAGGGATTCAGGATACAAGGATAAGATGGCTGAGCTAAAACGTCAGTTGAAAGAGGCTTACTCTGAAGAAGAGCAGTATTGGGCCCAGAAAGCAAGGATTGATTGGTTGAGAGAAGGGGATAAGAACACAAAGTTCTTCCATGCCTGCGTGAAGGGAAGAAGAAGGAAAAACAGAATGCTTAACATTCAAAGAGAAAATGGAACGTGGACCAATAGTGAGGAGGAGCTGGGGAAAGAAGTAGCAAATTACTATAGAATTCTGTTCACTAGTTCTGGCTGTGAGGGTCTAGATGAGATTCTAAGTGGTCTACCTTCTACTATTACTACTGAGATGAATGATAAGCTAACTAAAGAGGTTGATGAACTGGAAATCAAAACAGCTCTTTTCTCTATGAACCCAAATAAGGCTCCAGGTCAAGATGGTATGACTCCTTTGTTCTTTCAAAAATTTTGGCATGTAGTTAAATCAGATTTAATTGCTGCCATTAGGTCTTTTTTCCATTCAAGCCATATGCCCAAATCCTGGAATCATACGGTCATTTCTCTCATTCCCAAAACACAGAATCCTACTAATCTGAAGAGCTATAGGCCAATTAGCCTCTGTAATGTACTTTATAAAGTGATTTCAAAAATATTGGCCAATAGACTCAAGGATGTGTTAAGCTATTGCATTAGCAAAAATCAAGCAGCTTTTATCCCAGGTAGGCAAATCCTTGACAATGTCATTTTGTCTCATGAATATTTGCATTACATGAAAAACAAAAAACAAGGTCAGAATGGTTTTATGGCTGTGAAACTTGACATGTCCAAAGCCTACGACAGAGTGGAGTGGAAATTCCTTGATTCCATGATGGCTAAGATGGGCTTCGGTACGGTCTGGAGGCAATGGATCTGGAGCTGCCTTACCTCAGTCACTTACTCCTTTAATATTAATGGAGAGCCTAAAGAGTTTGTAATTCCAGAAAGAGGAATTAGACAAGGCGATCCGCTATCACCTTATCTTTTCCTTTTATGTTCAGAAGGCTTTTCCAATTTATTGAAGCAGGCTGAAGGAAATAAAAGAATCTCTGGGATGAAGATAAGCAGGTATGGTCCAAGTATGACTCATTTATTCTTTGCAGACGATTCTTTAATCTTCTGTAAAGCTGAAAGAGAGGAAGCCAGTGAACTTATTCAAATCCTGAGGAGGTATGAGAAGGGGTCTGGTCAATCCATCAATCTGGAAAAATCCTCCGTGTTCTTCAGTAGTAATGTGGATTATCAGAGGAGAAGGGAAGTGAGGCAAAGTTTAGGCACAATTCAGGTTGCTACACAAGGGAGATATCTGGGACTACCTATGGTGATAACAAGATCTAAACAGCAAGTGTTTGGCTACATCAAGGACAGTATTAGCAGGAGAATGGCAAGCTGGAAGAACAAGCTGCTCAGCCAAGGTGGGAAGGAGGTATTACTGAAGGCAGTGTCTATGGCAATGCCAGTCTATACAATGTCCTGCTTTAAGCTGCCAAACAAACTCTGCAAAGAGGTGTCTTCCATGTTTGCTAACTACTGGTGGGGTGAAACTGAAGGGAAAAATAAGATGCATTGGTGCTCATGGGGGAGATTGTCTAAGGAGAAAAAAGTGGGAGGATTGGGATTCAAGGACCTGCAGAACTTTAACAAAGCCTTGCTAGCTAAACAGGTATGGAGACTGATTTCTAAACCAAACCTATTGGTTAGCAAGGTTTTGAGAGCAAAGTACTACCATACGGACTCAATTTTTAGGTGCAAAGTTCCTAAATGTGCATCGTGGATTTGGCAAAGCCTGATGAATGCTAGAGATTTGGTGCAGAATGGAACTAGGAAAAAGATAGGCAATGGCAAGGCAACCAACATTTGGAGGGACAACTGGATTCCGGGAAATAGGGATGGCAAAGTCACCTCTGTGATGCCTCTGAATTGCAAAATCAAAAGAGTAGAGGAGTTGATCTGTGGCTTTCGATGGAGGATACCACTTGTATTTAGGACCTTTAACAGGAAGGAGGCAGAGGAAATTCTGGAGATTCCTATTAGTATATCAGGAAAGGATGATAGCAATTACTGGATACATAGCGGCAATGGCATCTACACTGTCAACTCAGGTTACAAGGCATTGTGCAGAGGAACTGTTCAATACAAAGAAAGAAGAGAGAATGAGGCGGAAACTAGTATAGCAAGTTCTTATGAAAAGCAGTGGAAGTGGATGTGGAGGCTGAACGTGAAGAGCAAGATCAAACATTTCCTTTGGAAGTGCCTACATGGTTTATTACCAGTCAACAGCCTGGTTTTTAAAAGAACACACAAAGGTGATCCAATCTGTGGTGGCTGTGGTGAACAAGAAGAGTCAATTGAACACATGTTTTTCCAATGCAGCAAAGCACAAGAGGCGTGGAAAATGGCTCCATTACAATGGGATGGGTTAAGGGAACAGACAGGGAATTTTCAAGCTTGGTGGACTGCTCTTCTGGAAGCTACATGCAGGACAGAAGGAAAGGAGCATATAGAGCTCACTGTGAACATCCTCTGGCAACTCTGGAAAAGGAGAAATGAATGGCAATTCAATGCCAAACACAGGCACCCTTGGAAAATAATCCAAAAGGCTCTACAGGAATGGCAAGAACAAAAAGATGTCCAGAGCAAGCAGGAAATAGTCACTGAAGATGCGGTAAGAGCAGATGAGGAAGTTGATCAGGAGGAGGCAGGAAGGAATGAAATTCAGATCAGAATATCAACTAAGGAGCAAGACCAATCCAACCGAGTTGGCATGGGGATTTTTGCATCTACCTTCAACAATCATTGGGTGGCTGCATGGGCACTTTTTGACAGAAAAACAGTGAATCAGTTGCAGTCTACTGCAGAAGCTGTGAAAATGGCCATCATAAAGGCTAGACACCAGCAATGGAAGGAAATTGTTGTCCACATCACCAGCCCCCAGCTACTGAAGATGATAAAGGAAAGGAAGGCAAAGGACATCAAAATGGCTACTTTGATAGATGATATTAATGATCTCAGGTCCTTATTTCAGAAATGCTCCTTTTGTTTAGATAGGAGCTTAGACTCTAGATGTGAAGCGATTAGTGATTATGCTTTAGGCATATTTCAAGATGAGGAATGGATTAATCCTCAGTGTGTCTAACACTCTTGTATAGAATTCCTTGAGCCTTTGCTCATATAAGTTTTTTGCCAATCAATACAAATATCTAACGTTGCAGAAAAAAAAAAAAAAAGAAGTCTTGGTTGAATTGCAATTTCTTGAAAGGTTCACTCATTAACACGATAATTAACCAATTCTGAAGAAAATTGGAAGTTCTCGACGTCCTGAACACGCATATAAAGGTGACGTATTTCCAACATGGCTAACTCAAAAGTCTTCCAAATTCCAAGACCCTAAAGTCCTGAAAGCTAATGGTTGTTTTTGGATCCATTAGCACTTTCAAGAATCAACTTATGTTGAGAAGATTTATAGATCTCTTCAGCAATGAATTCCCTACATTACTTCTCAATAGCTTAAAAGCTGCAATCAGGCCGGCCGGGCCAATATCAATTTGAATGTAATATTGTAATTACATCACTTTCTTGCTTAGAATTCTATCGCAGATCATCTTGTGGGGCTAATTTCTAGAGGGCATCAATTCAACACATTTCCCAATAATTCCTCAACACATCACTTTACTACAAAAGAATATTACATATTGTCACAATGTTTTCTAGACTAAGCATTCCAATTAAGACACACTGCTGTGCCAAGTCTTGTAGAAAATTTAACAATTTAATGTCGATTAGAAGTTGGACCGACAGGTCTTCTACGAAATTGCATATAGACAAAAATGTAGTAGGATCTATCCTTTTCTAGACTAACTTATTGTAAAAGTTGAAAGAAAAATCAAAAACTTAAAACTTAAAGTCTTGCCGGTCCAAAGAGAATATGTTATATTCAAGATCTTCTGAACCCAGATTGTATTCTATATCCCTAACTAAATTTAACTATTAATGAATTGCATTCGCTTGGATTAGAGATTACTGGGAAACAAAAGTAGGATCCTTTGCCATCAAAGAAAATTACACATAATCTACTATATATTTGTAATCTAACTGATTTTGTACCGGATATCTTACTACTTCATGAGTTATGCAAAATACTAAATTTTAATATTTATTTTGCTGCACTTTTTTCTCTTATGAACCCTTTTATTGCTCAACCACGCTAATAAATCCTTGGTTGTAAAACTTTTTTAGCAACTAAATTTCTAACACTTTGCATGTAAAATTAGAGTACCATTCAAGAAATATTTCAAACAATTGCTATCTTGTATCAATTACGTGTATATTTCCGGAATAAGAAATTTCATAGATCCAGGAAAGTTTCTATGAAAATCAATTTAAACATCACACTGCTCTTGTATAATTTCAGAAGCTTTTATCTCCATAATTCTTTGAAAAGTTCTCCAGAAATTTGGAGACAAATGAAAGAATGGTTTGGCACTATGCATAACATATAAATCTTTTCAGCTTTTAAGTTGTGTTTCTCAATTGCTGCTTTAATATAGACAAGAGGAACAAGAATATTGGTAGAAAGACTTCGTCATCTATGTCATGGAAGTCTTGAAGGAGCATGGCCCAAAGGCTTTGCAACATTATTCAAGTCATTGTTATTTTTTCACTATCCACAAAAGTAAGGATAAGTTGAATTCGACCATATTTTTTCTCATAGACTGAGTCAAGAAAGCACTATGACAAGTCTGGTTATTCATATATGACAACTAGTATTCGGTACCGTGTTGATACAACCTTGAAAAGTAAAATATTGACTTCCTGATGCTCAATTTTTAGTTTTATTATAAATACATGAAATTTAGTCAATCTTTAGCTACTGCAAAAAAATTTTTATTAATCAACTGCATTTAAATTGAAATTAGAATAATCTTCAACTAAAAATTATGAGCCAAATAAGGAAAGCTTATAGTTGTTAACATAAAATAGGAATTTTTTTTTTTGTAATTAAGCTTTCTTTACTAACAAATTGTATTAAAAAATTAACATAATTCATTCTAATTTTTTCTTAGTAAGAGGAAATGAATATATGTACTAACAGATAGCAAAATTGTGCTATTAATATAATACAATGGGTTATATTGCAAAAGAATGAGTTTTCATCTTTCAACTTACAACTTTTAATAAATGGCATAACAAAACTATTTGCTACTTGGAAAGAATATACACTATGCTACCCTATGAAAATGAAAACTAGAATAGTTAACATTAATTTAACTTGGCAAAAGAAAATATCAGTGCGAGGCACTGACCATGAAAATAGAAAAAGAATAACAATCCCTTTATATATATTTTTTGTCTTTTTTATATATCTTTTTGAAGCACATCTAGTTTTTTTATTTTACATAATACTGTAAGGGGCTTATATAGATATTTTCAAACATTACAGGATTATGTGGTAATATGCAGAACGACAAAGATATAAACAATACTTTAAAGTTTAAACCTCTTTTTTCCTTTCTATTTTTTTTTTTTTTTGGGCTGGGCTGGGGTTTGTGGATTGAACATTTCATACCAATTTGCACGTTGGAATGCAGAATTTTTCTTAAGCATGCCAAGACTTTTCTGAGGTCCGTGCAATAAGTGTTAGATAACTAACTAAGACTCTAAGAGGTATCTTCTTAATCTAAGGATGTTGAAACTTGAAAGTGAAACTCATGTAAGCTACTTGGATAGAATTTACTCCTGAGTGGACCTAAAAATGAGAGGACCAGCTCAATTGGCTTCAGATATTCCACCCCAAACGGTACGACAATTTTGAGAAAAAGGGAAGGGAGAATTATTTCGAGAGAATGGCCTTTGATCAAAACTACCACACAATGAACCAGGATGAAAATTTATACCGTATAAGAAAATGCATCTTTCTAAAAAATTTCTTATAGTTTTCTAGAATAATTTTATAAAGCTTTTTTTTTTTTCCCTTAAAGTAGTTAGAATCTCTGCTAAATTGCAAAAATAAGATACTTATGAGCATTATATCTAACGCTTCCAACTCTCTCTCTCTCTCTCTCTCTCTCTCTCTAAACTGTATGAAATGGGTTTTTTGTTTCTGTATCAACAACATTAACTAATTATTTGATTTCCAGTATCAACAACATTAACTTTTTCATGGAAGGGAATGTAGTGTTGTAGCCATCCAAAGAGAACCGTCCATTTGTGCACAAGATAAAGGGAATGTAGTAAATATTTGCTACACCAGTATTTAACATATACAAAATGTGATTAAGGAAAAAGGAGGAATCTAATATTCAAATGCTTGATTGCTTCTTTTTGTGGTTTAACTTTAAAGTGATTTTGATATCTTGCTAGTTTGTTATTTTGATTCAAGGTTGATAGAAAGACATTGTTCAGAAAATGTGAAATAGAAAGACATTTTTAGTTTAATTCCCAAGTGTTTCTTTTTTCTTTTTTATTCGGCTTCTTCTTATAAGGTTTGTAGTCTCCCCATAAATTAAAAAAAAAAAACAAAGAGAGTATGAAATATAGAATATACTGATGTATAAAATATCCATTTAAACTCCATCTCTAAGTACAGACTAAATATCTTTGTTTTTAGGGTACGAAAAAAATAATGGTTGTTAGGCGAAATATGAAACTAATCTTTCAAGAGTTGAAAATAGTGGAATGACTAAAGAACGTTAACATTTCATATGAGACTCAATTCGAACAAACTACAAGCATACGTTCAAAAGTGTATAGGTTCTTGTAAGGCTTTTATAATACTTTGTTCTAAATGTACAAGTTAAGCACACCTAAACAGAGGGAGTAAGCCCACTTTAAAATTCTAACATTATTTCCACCCCTAATTTGTGTAAACTTTTGGATAGAAATTTTAAAATTTTGTTGACTAAATTAATTAGTTCCACCTATTATAATTAATTAGTTCCGCCTATTATTCTGTACGTTCAGGACACAATAGAAATACCTTTCCTATAAGATGTACACAAAACTGATAAGAGGTTTTTTTTTTTCGAAGGAAATGATAAGAGGTTTGACACAGGTCGTCCTTAGGTTTAGGTAAATTTTTTTTTTCAAGGTAAATGTCTGATAAGTGACTTTGAAGTATCTTCATGATCAATAAATCCAACCTTCGCCAAGTGAACAACTTGAGTAGAATTTATTTTTAACTGCCTAAATAAAGTAACAATATGTTCTTGATTGCCCTGACGATTGTTCTTGAGATTTATATGTGGCATTAGGAAATAGGAACATTGAATCCCAATGCTTTTTGTTTATGAACCCAAATCCTATTCTGGAATTAAACTAAAAATATGAAATCATATACCAGTGTTAATTGGTGGCATAAAAAAAAATAATGTGTTAATTATTTTACAATTTCACATATGTGCCAGTGTATCACTATTCCTTATTTGGAATAGTGATCTTTGTACCAAGTTGATTAGATAATTGCAGCATCTCATCAACTAATTGGGCTTAAAAAGTGATGCAATTTGTTGCTCATCATTTGCATACGTTGTTCTAAGCGTAATAATAGAAAAATTAAATGTTAAATATTTACTTTTCAAGCTTTGGATTCTTTTTTCACATACTTCAACTGTCACCTGGCTCTACCTATAAGAAAAACCTCTTACAACTTTCTTTGAATAAGAGCTCCTCCACACCTTTATATAAACCGTTATGCTGATCATAAATTTATCAAGCAAGAATGAAGAGACAAATAACATTTTTTAGTGCTTTCCTTTTCTTCTTTCTATTGCAACCTCAAGAAGTGATCTGTTTCACTTTCTTGGGAGATCATTGGTGCCGTCATGATGACGCTGTTGCACTGCTTCAATTCAAAGAAATGTTTAGCATTTCAACTTATGCTTCCTGTGATCATTCATATCCAAAGACAACACATTGGAAAGCAGATACGGATTGTTGCAATTGGGACGGCGTCACATGCAACAACCTCACCGGCAGTGTGATTGGGCTGGATTTGAGTTGCGGCCAGCTTCAGGGAGTCATCAATCCACACACTACTCTTTTCTGTCTTTCCCATCTCCGCCACCTCAACCTTGCTTTTAACAATTTCACCGGTTCACGGATTTCACACCGATTTGGCTCGCTGAAAAGTTTGACCCACCTCAATCTCTCACAATCATATTTCCAAGGTGAAGTTGCTTCAGAAATATCACACCTGTCCAACCTAATTTCACTTGATCTCTCTGCCAATGATCTTTTAAGATATGAACCTAGCAATTTTGAAGCGATGCTTCGAAACTTAACCCATTTAAGAGAGCTGTCGCTTTCGTTTGTGAGCATCTCATCCGAGTTGAGGGTGAATTTTTCTTCATCTTTGACGTATCTAGATCTCTCATATACTGGAATAAGAGGTAACCTACCGAGTAATGTTTTTCATGTGCCGAATATGCGAGTTCTCTTGTTAGGTGGCAATGAGAATCTTACTGTTAGTTTATCGAAGTTGAACTGCAGCATTTCAAATTCTCTGAGGCAGTTGGACCTATCGAGTACAAATTTCTCCGCTGCGTTGCCAGATTTAATTGGGTGCATAGGGTCCTTAAATTATTTGAATCTAGCATATTGTCAAATTTTCGGTATCATTCCTGAATCAGTTGGCAACCTTTCATGGCTTACTGAATTGTATCTGGACAATAACTATCTTCGAGGTAAAATTCCACATAAATTTTCCAAGATAAGTTCGTTGTTTCTTGGTCATAATTTATTGTCCGGGAACATTCCGATCTCACTTCTTAACCTTATGCATCCTGAAAATTTAGATCTCTCCAGTAATCAACTAAGCGGTTCAATTCCTCCATCAATTTTTACCATTCCGACCCTATCCTACCTTGACCTTTCATCTAACCTTTTTACTGGGGTAAGACAAGACTTGTATGTGGACTCCAATAAGCTTCAAAACAACGCTTTTAACAGTGAAGCACCATGGAACACTACAAACAATGTGAGCATTTCCTATCCAGATTTCACGCACTTGGGATTGTCTTCTTGCCAGATAAAGGAGTTTCCAGAGTTTCTTAGAAATTCAGAGAGTTTAGATTTTCTGGACCTCTCAAATAACATGATTCATGGTGAAATTCCAAGCTGGTTCATGTCTAAGACTTTGGATCAGTTGTTCTACTTGAACCTTTCACATAACTTTTTGACCGGTACCATAGACCAACTACCTGTTACTCCATATCTGGAGTTTCTAGATGTGAGTTCCAACTCACTTCTGGGCCAAATGCCTCCTTCTATCTGTAACGCAAGTTATCTTAGGATTCTTGATTTGTCAAATAACAATTTGTCTGGCCCAATTCCTCAATGCTTGGGAAACTCCAGCCAGTATCTAGACACTTTGGATTTGGGAAATAATAGGCTTTTTGGCACCATTCCTGCAACATTTTCAAAAGGAAACTATCTGCGGTTCCTTGTGTTGAATGACAATCAATTGCAAGGGCCATTGCCACGATCTTTAGCTCATTGTGAAGGTCTGGAACTCCTTGATTTAGGGAACAACAAGATAGATGATAAATTACCAAGTTGGTTGGAAACTCTTTCTAATCTGGAGGTCCTAATATTGAGATCTAATCGATTTCACGGAGCAATTGGCAATTGTCAGACGAAAATCCCATTTCCTCTGTTGAGAATTATTGATGCATCCCACAACGAGCTCACTGGTGTTCTACCTAAGGAAATCCTCAACAACTTCACAGCTATGAAAAGTTCAAAGTATTACCAAAAGGAAGTTGAGTATATGACAGGGGACAAAATTTTTGCCGCAAAAGGACCTTATTACGTCCATTCTGTGAGTTTGGTTATCAAAGGGGTGGAGTATAGTCTTGAAAGAGTCCTAATAACTCGAACAGTGATTGACTTCTCAAGCAACAGATTCGAAGGACAAATTCCAGAGATTATTGGATCCCTTCATTCTCTTCAAACACTCACTCTCTCTCATAACAACTTCAGTGGCCCAATTCCTAAGGCATTAGGGAATTTGAGTATGCTTGAATCTCTGGACCTCTCTTGGAACCGACTTGAAGGAACCATTCCTAGGGAGCTACTGAATCTGGATTTTCTTGAATTCTTAAACCTTTCTGAAAATCATCTAGTCGGACCCATTCCACGAGGAAGGCACTTTGATACATTTGGAGATGATTCATACAGAGGGAACTTGGACTTGTGTGGATTTGCACTGGCCAAAGATTGTGGAGATACAGAGGCACCACCACCACCGGCCACGCCAGGGGAAACTGAACAACAATATGATGATTCTGAATTCTTTGATGGGTTCACTTGGAAAACTGTTCTCCTGGGATATGGCTGTGGATTAGTGCTCGGATTAGTTATGGGAGGTCTCATATTCTCAACTGGAAAACCAAGATGGTTTGTACTGATTGTCGAAGAGTCGTTCAAACCGCGAAGGCGACCGAGGAAATGGATCCACATACGCACTTAAGAAGGGCAGTGCAATAATTTACATAACTATTGTCAAATAATTAATGTTATTCCTTTGCATAATCACCAATTATAATAGTATCCTTCTTTATTTTTTCCTCAATCATAATAGCTTTTAAATCTTATCGTTTGGACAAAAAAAAAAGCTTTTAAACTATTGTGATTCTATTAAATTAACTGAACTTCGTTGGATGATAAGTTTTTCGTGTGGCTAATCTGAAAAGCTTGACTTGTAATGCCCAGGTCTATCCATGGAGTGGAAATAAGGAAAAGATTTGGCTCATTTCTAGTCGTACGTGCTGTGTATTTTAGGCTTGTTTCTCGTGGTTTTCAAGTCTCAGAGCCTTGTGGTTCCTTGCGGCTGAATCTGTGGGTTTATAATTGTAAGCAAGAAGACATTTCAATGGATAATTACTATTAATTGGGTAATTAGTTCAGTGTATTGAAAGTTGTCCGGTGTAAATTATGAGAATGGTCCGTCGAAAGATGAGGGAAATTGCTTTGTACGCAGCGTTTAAAGTGGTCACACACACACACACTTCCAGTCGCTTCCAAATACGGTTCTCCGAAGTTAGATAGTGAGTGTTTTGCTTACTATAAAGCATATTTTATATGTGTATGCGCACGTGTATGCGCGTGAGCGTGTATATATATATATATATATATATATATATATATATATATATATATTTGAATAAAATACCATAATTTCATTAAAATATGCATCAATGATAAAAATTACATCATCAAATATATACAAATATCAAAAAACAGATCTAAAAAAAGAATACTCCGGATCTGAAGAACAATAAAAATTACGATGTAAAACTTCTATTCAACCCTCTTTTTTTTCTTGAAGTCTGGCATTCATCATTCACACCTACGTTGTCATAAGTACTAATACTTACGTGATTTTAACTGTGATGTGAGAATTTTTGCCCTGAAAGTTGTGCATCTATGGCACGAGACTTGATAAACTTGGTTTACTCAATTTTTAGATCAACAATTTTATTACAAGCTTAAAGTCGGTTAAGTTATTTGATATTTTAAATTTTTAATTGCCATGAATGTGCCACTTCCTTTTCGTGTGTGATCTTTTTTTTTTAACATATATGTCATGCATTCAAACTTATCTAAGTTGATAGATCTTACACTGATCCGAAAACAGACATTATTTTGGAGTGGGAAGGGGGTATTTATTGTGTGACATGATATTCAATTCAAACAACTTGTATATCATTTCTTTTTTCATTATTTGAGTCTTAAAATGTTGCCCATCCTTTTTCATTTTTCATTATCCGCCTTAACCCATATGTTGTATGATTTTGAATGGATTTGTTCTATTTCTAGAATATAATTTTTTTAGAGCAATACATATTTCGAGCTCTTATACAAATGAGAATGATAAAGCAAGCCAAAACCAAGTTCTGTAACAAATATGAAGTACTAATGACAATTGAATACCATTATTAGACCACATAAAGTTCATCTCTAAAAAAAAAATAAAAAGAAATTCTTCATTAATGGCGTAGTGTTTGGCTTTTCAGATACCGTAACCAATGTGCAGCAGCAAAAGTTTCTGATGAAAGTTCCCTTTCTTTTGCCCCACCCGGAAAAGTTGTGCAATTGTGGTATGAAAAGTAAGAAAAAAAATTGTAAACTTTAGAATGGTCATATTTGGGACAATTTATTGTTCGCTTTCCCCATTTAACCATTAAAATTAAGTTCACCTTGTAAGTAGAATGTTGATCTCAACTACTTTGTATTTTGTAATGAGATTCTTGTAATGATTTATTTTCAAGAAATTGATGAAATTCAAGAAATTGTTCACTATCTGTAGCCCATGCGGCTAGACCTTAGATGACTATTCCATTTTGCACAAACTCTTGCTACCTTTAGCCTCCCTCTGACCCGAAAAGGGGGAAAAAAATCCTTACAGCCTTTTTATTCACAAAAAAGAAAAGAAAAGAAAGGAAGAATGTTTTACAAAATGCCTAATTAGATAAGAGTTCACAGTTTTACAAAGAAGCATTTGATCTTATGAAGTCACAAATGTCTATCTGATTGTATATATATATTTTTAATTTTCAGTCTATATCTATTCAATCTCTCTCTATACGTTGAATAATCAGTTTTCCCCTCTATACCGTAAGCAATGTGCAGCGCAAAAGTTTCTGATGAAAGTCCCCTTTCTTTTGCCCCACCCGGAAAAGTTGTGCATATGTGGTATGAAAAGTAAGAAAAAAGGGTTAATTCCACTTTGTCCCCCTAAACTTTAGATGATTACCCACTTCAATCCCTATACTTCAAAATGGGACACTTAAGTCCCTAAATTTATAAATACCTCCCACTTAAGTCCCTAAACTTATAAAATGGGACATTTAAATCCCTAAACCCTTATAAAATGGGACACTTCGACCACCAACGGCACTTAAGATTTGTTAACAATTTTCCTTAAGTATGAGATATTTATAAGTTTAGGGACTTAAGTGTCTCATTTTGAAGTTTAGGGACTGAAATAGGTAATTGTCCAAAGTTTGGGAGGACAAAGTGGTATATACATGATCCAAGTATATAGTCTTCAAGACAATTTAAGTGTGTTTACATGAATCTAAGTATTTGAAGACATTTGTTAAAAACAAAAAATTGTGAGAAGCTCATTATCTAATTTAGTTTCCTTCATCTTTTACGCTTAATATATTTGATCTGAATGATAACTCTCCGAAGCAACATTATCTCCAAAGACTCAAATCGACTAGATATAGTTATAAAGAAATCTAATTGTTATTTTTTATTGGTCATTATTCATATAGTAACCGCAAAATTTTAACTTCATTGCCATTAAAGTCTAAAGAAAATACATTGCCATTCTCTACCTAACCAATATTATACGGATGTAGAAACCATTTTCTAAGGAAAATGGTTTTTTTTTTTTCTGATGCCAGTTGGGCGGGCCTTAGGACTTGGGCCTTTCATAAATGCTATCTACCAGATTCGAGTTCAAACGATCACACAATTGTTGGTTGGGCCTTATGTTAAGCCTTGCAAGAATTTTAACAATGTGGAGCTGAAGTTGGACTCATAGGTCTTCCATGGAATCAATTTGTTTCTGTCAAGAGATAGAAACACACGCACCCAATTAGATTAGAAACACTTAGGGAGTCAACGGCTAAACGACCCAATTAAGAGCAATCTAATTTCCATGGAATCAATTTGGTTTTTTCATTTAGAGGAAAATGATGCTAGATCTGGGAGCTATCCTTTCTAGACTAACCTTTTTCCTCTAGACTAACTAATTGGAAAACATGAAAAAAAAAAAAAGTTAACACAAAGTTGTTCTTCAAAGGAAATCATTACTTTAAAGTAATTCGGGTGGAAATTGTAGTATACATTCACTTCTATTGGAGATTGTTAGGAAGGAGAAGTAAGATGCTTCATTTTCAATTTTAACAACAGAGCCTTTGATTTGCTATCAAAGAAATTTATTCAAAAAAGCCCCCTGTGGGAAGCCTAATACACAGAAAAGCCCCCTATAGTCAAAATATACAACACGACACCTCATGTTTTGAACTAAATTGTAAAGGTGACGGAATCCATTAAATTTAACGGAAATGAATTATTGGAACCTAAAAAAAAAATTTATACCTAATTTTTATCAAATATACCTATTCTACCCCTTAACCCTCAATTCTCTCTATTTAGAAAATAAAACAAATGATTTTTTTGAGCTGTCTTTTGCTTAATTATATCAGGGCATTTTGGTCATTTTGGCCATTTCCATTAAGTTTAATGGATTCCGTTATCTTTACAATTTAGTTCAAAGCATGAGGGGTCGTGTTGTATATTTTGAAATCATAGAGAACTTTTCTGTGTATTAGGTTTATCACAGGGGGTTTTTTTGTTTTTTACCCAAAATTTAACAATGTCGATTAGAAGTTGGACTGACAGGTCTTGCACGGAATTGCATGTAGACAAAAATGTAATAGGATCTATCATCTTCTACACTAACTTATTATAAAAGATGAAAGAAAAGTTAGAGGTCAGAACTTAAGTCTTTTCGGCCCAAAGAGGATATGTCGTCTTTAAGGTCTTTTGAACCAAAATTTTACTCTGTATCCCTAGCTGAATTTAACTATTAATGAATTACATTCACTTGGATTAGAGATTGTTGGGAAAAAAAGTAGGATCCTTTGCCATCAATGAAAATTTTGCTTAATCTACTATATGTTTGTTATCTAATTGATTTTGTACTAGATATTTTACTACTTCATGAGTTATACGCAATACTAAATTTTAATATCTAGTTTGCTTCATTTTTTCCTCTTATGAACCCCTTTATTGCTCAATCATGCCAATAAATCCTTAGCTACAAACATTTTTAGCAACTATCTAACATTTTGCATATAAAATTAGAGTACCATTTAAGAATATTTCAAACAATTGCTATGTTGTAGTAATTACGTGTATATTTTTCGATTAACAAATTTCATAGATCCATGAAAATTTCTGTGAAAATCAATTTAAGCATCACACTGCTCTTGTACAATTTCAGAAGCGTTTATGTCCGTAGTTCTTTGAAAAGGTCTCCAGAAATTAGGAGACAAATGAAAGAAGGGTTTGGCACTATGCATAACATATAAAAATCTTTTCAGCTTTTAAGTTGCGTTTCTCAATTGCTACTTTATTATGGTCCTGATATGGACAAGAGCAACAAGAATATTCGTAGAAAGTCTTCATCAATTGTGTCATGGAAGTCTTGAAGGAACTTGGTCATTGACGAATTCCTGCAAGCACGCAGGATCGATCGCAGTAATAATTTACCTGGTATATTTTAGGGTCGAATCCACAAGGACGAGTTAATTTTCTATTTTAATTATTTCAATAAAATAACAAAATTTAAATTCAAAAATTTGTACTTTGAAAATAAGCAATAAAAGATAATCAATCAAATAGAGTAATAGTGAGAAAACAAATGACACGAGGCTAGGGTTTTAAGTTTAAATTAAGAATTTGAGTCAATTATCTAGTTAATTTTTTAACGAACCATGAATGCATCGTACAATTATATTTTAGATTATCTCTCGATACATCTAAAATGTGTCTAATTAAATCCTACATCTCTTTCAAGATTGCAAGTATTTAATTAAACTCTTTAAAAACTTCAGTGATATAAGTATATCATACAAATCCTAACCTACTCTCGTGATTAATCTAAAATATTTATCTATCTACTGCACAGTTGTATCTCCCTTGTTAGTTCAATACAATTTTTAAGAGCATGTCTATGGTGGCCAAGCATAAACACATAATTAAAATCAAGATAGATAAATCATAACAAAAAACAAGAAATTAAACTAAAAAAATTAATCAAATTCCTTCATAAAATCCCTAACCCTAGAAACAATTTAGTTCAACATGATTTGGAAATTAAAACCATGAATTCAAAGAGTTGCTAGAAAGATAAGAAAAGAGTAAGAAGTTTGGATTAGTTATTTTTGGGGTTGTTTTTCAAAAACAGCACTGTAGCATTTCGTTTTCGAAATACAAGTCCGTTTGGATTAGTTGTTTTTGGGGTTGTTTTTCAAAAACTATATGAAAAACTTTTACTGTAGATGTTTTTTGGATTATTTTTAGAGATATTTTTAAAACATATTTTTGGGTATTTTTATAATTTATAATTTTTAAATTTTAATTTTATATACATTTATAAATATTTATAAATAAATATATTTATATATATAAATGTATTATAAATGTATTATGTTATATATAATACATAATATAAATATATTTATAAATGTATAAGTGTATATTATTATAAATGTATAAATTATAAATGAATATTATATAAATGTATTATATATAATATAATACATTTATAATACATTTATATATTTTTATATAAATATACATTTATGCATTTATAATACATTTATAAATATTTATAAATAAATATATTTATATAAATGTATTATATTATATATAATACATAATATAAATATATTTATAAATGTATAAGTGTATATTATTGTAAATGTATAAATTATAAATTATAACTTTTATATTTATATATATTTATATAAATAGACATTTATGCATTTATAATACATTTATAAATATTTATAAATAAATATATTTATGTATTATATAAAAATATATAAACGTATTATAAATGTATTATATTATATATAATACATAATATAAATATATTTATACATGTATAAGTGCATATTATTATAAATGTATAAATTATAAATGAATATTATATAAATGTATAAATTATAATTTTATTAATATATATTAATATTATGTATAAATGTATTAATATAATTAATATAAATGTACAAATGTATTAATATTATGTATATTAATATAAATGTATAAATGTATTATATTATATATAATACATAATATAAATGTATATTATAAATATACATTAATGTATATATTATGTATAAATGTACATTTATATAAATGTCTAATATATATAATATATAATATATATTATATTATACATAATTTATATAATATATAATATTCATATAAATATATTATAAATATATAAAAATATTTTTTAAATAAAATAAAATATTTATAATATGTATAAATAAAAATATAAGTATTTAATATATATAATATACATTAATATTAATTATAATATTATAATATTATAAATATGGTCTTTATATAATATTTCAATTTGTAATATTTATTATATATTTCATTATATAAATATTTATATAATATATAATATATAATATATAATTTTCAATTTGTATAATATACATAATATTGTATATATATATAATATGATATACATAATATAATATATTTATACATAATATACATTATTACATTATTACATATTATGTATATTATATATTATACATAACATTATTATACATTATTATACACAATAATGTACATAATAATATTATACATTAATAATGTATATATTATAATATAATGTACATAATATATTATGTATAAATATTTACACATTTATGTATACAATATTACATATTATGCATATTATATTATGTATATTATATTATATTATGTATAATATACAATATTATGTATAATATTAATGTATATAAATATTTATATATTATATAATATATAATTTTTAATTTGTATATTTCAATTTATATTAATATAATATATATATAATATATATATAATTGAAATATACATATGTAGTTGTTTTTGATATAATGTTTGGATAGTGTTTTTGGAGTTATTTCAAAATACACATTTACTGTAGCATTAGGAATGTAAAAAACAGTTTTTCAAAAACAGCCCCAAAAACAAGGGATCCAAACGGACCCTGTAGTTGTTTGCTCCAATCTTCTCCTTACACGCTCTTTGATTCGCCTCCGTTTGGTCTTGATCTCTCAAGAATAAACTATGAAAAGATGTAAAATTAGACTAGACTAATGTTTTCCACCCTTAAAAACGACTCAAAGAACACCTATTTATAGTTTCTTGAAAATATATCCTAAACAGAGTAGGAATATGCTTTATTGGAGTTGAAAAACAACGTTTTCACCCATTTTTTCAATGAAGACCGGCCCAATATCCGATCGGATGAATGCTATAACAAAATAAATTACCAGCGCAGTTAACTTTCAGACTGAAGGGCTCGGTAGCAATTTGCTCATGGTAACTCTTAAACCCTTCGATTACAACCTAAAAACGACAAAATTAGTCCAATTAATTCACCAATTCACTAATTAACCATATCCATTTCCCATATCAAACTAACAAACCGCCCAAAAAAGTTCAAAAGAATTTTTTTTTTCCGAAACGGTAGAAGTTTTTATTTCTACTAATAGAGAAATTACACTATTCGAGCAAAGGCTCAAGTTTTTCTTCACAAAAGTGTACTGAAACACTGAGGATCGAAGAATTCCTCATCAAAATGTAAATGCATTGCCTGCTGACTCAGTTTATGACTGAGACAATTAATGCTATCATTAGCGGACTGAAACTCAAATGAGCATATCGTAAACATTAAGCTAAGATCCGTTATGTCTTGTATGTGGGCTGCTTGTAGCATGTTGCCTGAAACTTGGCAGTTGAGAAGCTTGTAAACCTGTAGGCTTGGTGTCTGAAGTTTGATACTGAAGCAGCCACGTTCCTGAAGCTTGCAAAGTGCCAACCTTATAGCCACAAGGTTGTCCAATACTGGTGATCCGGTGCTTCTTTCTTTCATCAGCCACACTACACTTAGTTGATGCAATCTGTTCTTTGCCGTAATGCTGATTCCCATGTTCAGACCCTCGAGATGCTGTCCCACATGTACACTAATGGTCAGTGTGTTGGTATCTTCAAACACCCTCTGCTCTTGTGCATCAGCTATATCTGTTTCTGAGATGCTCACTTGTTGTTCAGTCTGTTGGGATTTCAAATATTCCTCCCATTCCATAACTGCCTTTGTAATCATTTTCATTGGATGACTTTCTTTGTCCTCAAACTCTACTGTATTCCTGGCCTTCCAAATTTGCCAAAGAATGTCCACTGTCAATGCTATATGTTCCCTTCCTTCCTTCCTATCTGTGACTTCCATTAGCGTACTCCACCATTTCCTGAAGTCACTTGTAAACTGCTGCAGACCATCCCATTGCAACGGAGCCATCTTCCAGATCATCCTTGCGGTCCTGCACTAGAAGAAAATGTGCTCCACTGTCTCCCTGTTTTCACCACATTGCTTACACATTAGGTCACCTTTTCCCGTTCTCCGAAAGATTACCTTAATTACCTGCTTTATATACATGCTGATGGCTCTTTCTTACAAGAGTCCACAACTAGAAATTTCTTCTGCAGAAATATTCAGCCAAGATGAAATTAAGACAATAGAACTTTGATATACAGCTTGAAAGACTAAAAAAAATTAACAAAAAAAGAAGGAAAAAATGAAAGGAAGAACTATTACCTTTACTGACTTCGAAGTAGAACCCTAACTCTGCTGTGAGACAGAGTGCAAATTTTTGTTATTATTTTCTTTTTTTTCTTGGGAAGTGGAGGAATTTGAAGAAGAAGAAGAAGAAGTTGGAAGGAATTTGAGAAAATGAAGACTAAAATAAGGAGGTGCCTTTTTTTTGCTGGAGAGAAGTTAAAAAAATGGCGGAATTTGAGAGAGGAGAGAGTGAGGAAGAAGGGGGAAATTGGAGGGAATAAATATTTGGGAGCGAAGTATTAAAAGCTTATATGATGAGTTTCTTTTTCATTTTCCGAAGCAAAATTAGTAATAATTAATTAGCTGAAAATTAGACCGCGGTTTATAATTTATATGTTTCGGTTTAGGCTGACTAATAGCCTAATATCAAGTATTTAGGGTAATTATCACTTTACCCTCTAATATTTAGTTCTACTATCAGTTTCTCCCCTAATTTATCTTTTTCATACTTTTTCCCCATCAACTTTGACCAACATCAGACTCTCCTTGTTTCAAGTTTTTGTCTTGAGAAATTGACTGAACTCATAAACCAAAAGAGCTTTATTTGTAATTAAACAACCAAGAACAAACTGCAAATTGGCACTAAGAAGTTTGAAATGACAAGTTTAGTCATGCTTTAATTATTTCAACATATTTTGAAATTAGGAATTTATAAGAAAACAAAAATTAGTAGAGAAGAAACTGTATGTCAGCTTTTGTGAATGTTCAATAATCATAAATGTGGCTTTCTTTGAAATTTTTTCATCACCCCAAATTATGTCTTGAAATTACAAAATTTTTGCATGCAATGAATTTAGTTGTATTCAGTAAATTCTCATCTAGAGAAACTCAATTTTGGTAACAATCATCTTGCAGGAAACATCAATTTTCATGATGTTTCTAAGTTAACAAGCTTTACATTTCTCAACCTGTTAGTCAAATCATGTCAGAGGTTTTTTTTCTGATTTATCATAATAAAATTCAAGAGTTCTTTATTACTTCATCCGTGGTTCTTTACTTACAACCCTTAATAAGTTGAATTGTGATCTTTCAATTATAAGTGAAACATCTTACCAATTAGGCTATACATCATTGTCAGCCAAGAATTTCAATTTCTTGACTTCTTTACTTAACCTTGATCTTCAAATGACTGATTTCATTGGTAAGTTTCCAAGTTATATTCTTTCCTTACCTAAATTTAGAAAACCCATAGTTGAAAACAACGTGGAACTCCTTGATACTTCATCAATGTTTACTTGGAGCAGCTCTAGTTTCCTTAGGAACTTGGATCTCTTTACACAATTACTTAGATGACCATTCTGATTAGATTGGTTATGCAAAGTCCTTGAATCAACCAGATTCTAAAACAGACTTGCCTTTCACCATTTACTAGCATTTTTCCATCAACAATTTCAAATCTTGAGCTAGTATTTTATTTTTGTAAGTTTGAAACCTTGTGCCTAAGGGGTTCCTTAGTTGATGACCAAGAATGAAGTGCTATAAAATATTTACCTAATTTTGTTCACTTGAATTATATTCTGTGAATAGGTTTCCTCCATTTTTGAGATGTTATTTTCAGCCTTAAATATTTGAAGGAATAGTAATTTTTGACCCCAAAATAAATAAATTATCTTCTGTAAATCAAGGTACTAAATCACTAAATACAATTGATTAAGCTACTATCACATATCCAACAACATATGCATTCTTTTTTTTTCAGTGAAAGTGCAATACTGCTGTTAAAAAACATCAGCAAGATTACGAGACTGAGACCATTAGTGATTAGATGATAGATTAGATGATAGATTGATTGGCTCTTAGCAACTTGACCATTAGTGCTTAGTCGGATAATTTTAAAGAAGACAATAAAAAATTTCTTTCTTTTTTTTTTTTAAATTTCACAATGAATTGGAATACTTGCCTTCTAGAGCATTTTATACGCATACTAGTTTAAAAGGATTGGTATTGCATGTAACATGTTTCTTGCTGATAGAGCAGTTATTTGGCAAGTTTTGCATTGTCATCTTGTCCTAATTTTGGCTATTCAAGGTGCTAAGAAATGGAATTTCACTCATATTTGATATTTGTGTGAATTGCAGGTGGTTAACATAAAAAATGATATCTTGAGGTGAATTTCCAGAAGACTTCCCATTTCAGGGCGTGGTCACGCCTTAGAAGGTGAACGTTACCGAAAGCCGGACCCTGGTCCACGTGAACCCGAAGCATGGGATCACAACTCCTTGCTCCAGGCTTTTGTTCCAGACGTCTCTTTTGCTTTTCTTGTGTGCGGCGGCTATAAAAGAGAAAAAGGAGATTCAGAATCGAGGAGGATTTTTAGCCTTAGTTTTCACTTTCTACTTTATGGCAAGATTTGTCAGACGTTTTTCCTCTCTTTTGTTTTTCTTTCTTTTCTTCTGAAAGCCTTTCGCTTGTAATTGCGGCTTCAATACGAAGCCAGAACCACGCGAGCTTCATCGTGAGAGCTTTTGTCTCTTCTTATTAGATAACCTGATTTGCGGCTTTGGCTCTGCGTTACTTTATTCCCTCCAATCTCTTCGGCAATTAATTGAATGAACTCAATTAAATCACGCGGGATTGACACGATGAGGAGCGGCTAATTTTCTCCTCTACCCAAAGGTTGACGCGAAGGCGCGGTCCATAATATCTGTGAGATCTAATCGAATCTTCATTATTTCTTCCAATTTATTGCTATTCGTGCGTTTCCTGAATTAATTGTTCATGGGTATTGTATTAATTGAATATCAACGGCCGGGTATTTGATTTAATTTAATAGCCTACTGCCACGTTAATTAAATAGAATCCGTAATTGTTCATTTAGTTAACACCTTGTGGCAACCACCATAATTGGCTTTATGATGGGGAAACGCAAGATCTAGCTTAAATAAACCCTCTTAGCGTGTTTATTGGTTAGGGTTGGATTCTTCTAACTTTAATGCAATTGGGTAATTAAATTCCTATGGTCGTACCTAGGGTTGTTATCTGGTTAGGGAAGCAGTTAATGGTCGTACCTTAACTGTCGAAAAAGTAAGGAAGAGCTGGTTGTCAGAGCTTATTGATAACTATAACCAATCTAGTGACGAATGGATGAAATACCTTTGCATCGATGAGCATTTAATTGGATCGTGCCTGAGCAGTTAATCCTTTGGGTAGAATTTTATTAATTGTTACTTTTAGTAACTTGTGCTTTGTGAATTAGTTTTGAATTTAGTTTGTTTTATTGTTATTCTTATTTTTCATTTACCTCCCATTAAAAATCCCCCATTCTATTGATTTGGAAAGAAATAATTTCCTACCCGCTCCCTGTGGAATCGACCATACTTGTCATTGTATGCAAAATTAATATTTTTATAGACAAATCTGGTATATCGGATCAAGCAAACTCTTCGGAAACAGGGTGAATCAAGTAACCCATTGCACACCTAGAGTCCCTGCTCCAGTACTTGGATTTGTTCTATAATTAACTGTGGTGGTAATTAGGACTTTTTAGTATTTATTATTGCACAGGTTCGGCACCTGTCAATTTTTGGCGCCGTTGCCGGGGAGCTGGCGTTTGGATTATTTGGTTCTTTTCAAATTCAGTTCTTATTTTATTTTTATTTTATTCTATTCTTCTTGGTATTTTTGCTAGTTTATGCCCCGTTCTTCTCGCACAGGTGAATTGGTATACGATCCTGAGGTTGAGAAGGCAGCGCGTAGACGGAGGCAAGAGACCAAGATGCGAAAAGAAGGGCACTTATTTGCTGCAAACGAGTCAGCGGAAGTCGAAGTAAGCATGGCCAACACCCAGACGTTAAGGGAGCTGGCTGCCCCGGAGTTGACTCACCCGCCCTTATGCATCACATTTTCCACTCTGGCTGAGAATACTGCTTTCGAATTGAAGTTGGGGTTGATTCACCTTCTACCTTCTTTCCATGGTCTCTCTGGCGAAAAACCTCACAAGCACGTCAAGGAGTTCGAGGTGGTTTGCTCTAGTATGAAACCTCCTGGAGTCACTGAAGAGTAAATTAGACTGAGAGCCTTTCCGTTCTCTCTCAAGGATGCAGCTAAAGATTGGCTGTACTACCTACCAGCAGGTAGTATTACCACATGGGCGCAGCTGAAAAAGAAATTCTTGAAAAAATTCTTCCCTGCATCCCGGGCTGCGAGTTTGAGGAAGGAGATATGCGGCATTAAACAATATCCCGGTGAGTCGTTGTATGAATACTGGGAAAGGTTTAACAAGTTGTGCACTAGATGCCCGCAGCATCAAATTAGTGAACAACTGTTAATCCAATACTTCTATGAAGGGCTCCAATCAACCGTTAGGAGTATCATTGATGTTGCGAGTGGGAGAGCACTTGCAAACAAGACACCGAGGGAAGCGTGGGAGCTCATCGAAGTCATGGCAGATAACTCCCAGCAATTTGGCTTACGTGAGAGCAACCCTCCCCGTAGAGTCAACGAGGCAGAGACTTCATCCATACAGCAGCAACTGTCAGAATTGACGTCTGTTGTTAGGCAATTAGCCATGAGAGACACGCCGCGAGCAAAGGTGTGTGGAATCTGTACTAGCATGGACTACTGCACGGACACGTGCCACATTTTGCAAGAGGACGGGGCGGAACAGGTAAACATGGCAGGAGACGTGCCCGCACCCCGCAGGCAGTACGACCCGTACTCCAATACGTACAATCCGGGCTGGAGGGACCATCCCAATCTCAGTTATGGGAACAAGCAACAAAATTCATTTCCGAATCGTCCACCAGGATTTCAGCAACCATGGCAACCGAAACCGCAACCCTCATCCTCCAACACAGGGAGTTCCTTGGAGGATATTGTCAAGAGTCTGGCTACGACTACCGCCCAGATCCAGCAAGAGACTAGACAGCTCCAGCAGGAGACCAGGTCAGCGACCACAAATATGGCTCAACTCCAGCAAGAAACTAGAGCCTTAACCATGAGCACCACTCAGTTCCAGCAGGACACAAAAGCAGGCATGAAGGATATGGAGGCTCGAATAAGCCAAATGGCAACTGCCATCAATCGCTTGGAGTCCCACGCTTATGAAAAGTTACCCTCACAACCCGAAGTAAACCCCAGGAATGTAAGTGCCATGACACTGAGGAGTGGCAAGACACTGGAAGGGCCTAAAGAGGGAAATTCAAAAAGCAAGAGTGAAGAGGAGATAGAGAAGGAAATTGAAGAGGAAGGGCGTATTCACAAGGATCCTAAGGTAACCTTCACTTCTCCGCCCACTATTAAATCTAACTTACCTCCTTTTCCTTGCAGGCTGGAGAAGACAAAAAAGGTAGAGAAGGAAAAAGAGCTTTTAGATGTGTTCCGAAAAGTGGAGATTAACATTCCTTTACTGGATGCAATCAAGCAGATACCGAAATATGCTAAATTTCTCAAGGATCTATGCACCCATAAGAGGAAATTGAGAGGGGACGAAAGAGTAGCGGTGGGAGAGAATGTGTCAGCAATGCTCCAAAGAAAGCTTCCACCCAAGTGTGGAGATCCAGGTATGTTCACGATCCCCTGTAAGATAGGGAATATACCGATCAGGAAAGCAATGTTAGATTTAGGGGCGTCAATCAATGTGATGCCAAAAACCATTTTTGCTTCTCTAAATCTTTGGCCACTTAAAGAAACAGCCATCATAATCCAACTAGCTGATCGCACAAATGCATATCCAGAGGGGCTAGTTGAGGATGTCTTGGTTCAGGTAAATGAGTTAGTCTTTCCTGCAGATTTTTATATCTTGGACATGGGAGATGAAAAATCATTAAACCCGTCACCTATCTTGTTAGGTAGACCATTTCTTAGCACTGCCAGGACTAAGATAGATGTGAATGAGGGTACTTTGTCAATGGAATTTGATGGTGAAACTGTGAATTTCAATATTTTTTAGGCGATGAAATATCCAGAAGAATCTAACTCGGTCTTTGCTTTGAGCGTTATTGAGCCTTTTGTGCAGGAAACTTTCGAATTAGATGGCAAAGACGCATTGGAAGTGGCTCTAATCAAGCATCTGGAGTTGGGTGTAACTCTTGATGTGGACCTAAGGGAAGATTTGCTGCATGCTGTTGAGGCCTTACATTCACTACCCACCGTATCCCCAAGGTATGAACTTACTTCTCTTTTTGTGCCAGAAACTCAGACGAAATTGCTTCCTTCAGTTGTGCAGGCACCGGAGTTAGAACTAAAGCCTCTCCCGAAGCATCTAAAGTACGCATTCCTAGAAGACCGGGAGACACTTCCGGTGATCATCTTTGCACACCTATCTCCAAGTCAAGAGGACAGACTGGTGCGAATCCTTAGGGAGCATAAGGAGGCAATTGGGTGGAGCATAGCAGATATTAAAGGGATTAGCCCGTCCTTGTGTATGCACCGGATAAGACTCGAGGATGATGCAAAGCCGGTGAGGCAAGCACAGCGAAGATTGAACCCTCTGATGATGGAAGTTGTGAAAAAGGAGATACTCAAGCTTCTGGAGGTAGGGATCATTTTCGCTATTTCGGATAGTCTGTGGGTGAATCCTGTCCAAGTGGTCCCGAAGAAGGCGGGAGTGACCGTGGAGGAGAACCAGGAGGGTGATATGGTCCCGGTCAGGAAAGCTACTGGGTGGCGTCAGTGCATCGACTACCGGAGGCTAAATTCTATGACTAAATAGGACCATTTCCCCCTCCCTTTTATTGATCAGATGGTAGAACGGTTGGCGGGTCGTGTTTACTATTATTTTTTGGATGACTTTTCAGGTTACTTTCAGATCGCGATCGCACCGGAAAATCAGGAAAAGACTACCTTCACATGCCCATTTAGTACGTTTGCCTACCGCCGGATGCCTTTCGCCCTCTGCAATGCTCCAGCAACCTTTCAACGGTGTATGGTAAGTATTTTCTCTGAGTATGTGAAAAGAATAATTGAGGTGTTCATGGATGATTTTAGTGTATACGGGGACAGTTTTGATGAATGTCTTGAGAATCTGGCTCTAATTCTGAAAAGATGCATAGAGACGAATTTGGTGCTTAATTGGGAAAAATGTCACTTTATGGTAGATCATAGCATTGTCTTAGGGCACGTTGTGTCGGCTAAGGGAATAGAGGTAGATAAAGCTAAAATAGACCTTATTTCTGCTCTACCTTACCCCGTATGTGTACGGAAAGTGCATTCGTTTTTTGGCCATGCAGGATTTTACAGGAGGTTTATCAAAGACTTCTCAAAGATAGGAGCACCCCTGTTGAAGTTACTGCAAAAGGACGTGCCATTTGATTTCACGAATGAATGTAAGGTGGCTTTTGATAAATTGAAGGAGTCGTTGACATCGCCGCCTGTCATTCAACCACCAGATTGGAGCGTTCCGTTTGAAATCATGTGCGACGCGAGTGACTATGCCGTGGGGGTCGTTTTGGGGCAAAGAATTGGAAGAGTGCCACACGTGATCTACTACGCGTCGAGAGCATTAAGTGGAGCCCAACTTAATTACTCCACGACGAAGAAAGAATTACTAGCTGTTGTTTTTGCACTAGAAAAATTTAGGTCATATTTGTTGGGTGCAAAAGTAATTGTTTTCTCTGATCATGCAGCCTTGAGGTACTTGCTGGCGAAGGAGGATGCAAAACCGAGGCTGATTAGGTAGATCTTGCTCCTGCAGGAATTCGATCTAGAGATCAAGGACAAGAGCGGAGCCGAAAATTTGGTGGCTGACCATTTGAGCCGGTTGCTCACAAATCAAGAAGATCTACCGTTGAGAGAATCATTTCCCAAGGAGCAACTTTTAGCCATTAATTCGTCGGCACCATGGTATGCTGATATTGTCAATTTTTTGGTAGCAAACCAATTACCTGCAGGTTGGCCAAAGGCTAGAAGAGATAAACTAAAAAGTGACGCCAAGCACTATATTTGGGATGACCCCTACCTGTGGAGGCAATGCTCGGACCAAGTGATAAGAAGGTGTGTAAGTGCAGGTGAGTTTCATTCTATTTTGACTTTCTGTCATTCATTTGCATGTGGAGGGCATTTTGGTCCAAAGCGGACAGCTCGTAAAGTGTTGGAAAGTGGTTTTTATTGGCCTACTCTCTTTAAGGATGCATATTTGTTCTGCAAATCTTGTGATAAGTGTCAAAGGGTGGGGAATATTTCTCGAAGAGACCAAATGAGTCAAACCCCCATATTATTTGTTGAGATTTTTTATGTCTGGGGTATAAATTTCATGGGTCCCTTCCCCTCATCTTTTGGTTTCTTGTACATTATACTTGTTGTTGACTATGTTTTCAAATGGGTGGAGGCAAAAGCCACCCGGACTAATGATTCTAGAGTGGTCGCAGATTTTATAAGATCTAACATTTTTGTCCGTTTTGGAATGCCGAGAGCTATAGTGAGTGACAGGGGCACCCATTTCTGCAATAAAACGATCACTGCATTGTTTCGTAAGTATGGTGTGCTCCATAAAGTGTCTACTCCATATCATCCACAAACGAATGGGCAGGCCGAAGTGTCGAATAGGGAGGTCAAGTCAATTTTAGAGAAGATGGTGCGGCCTGATTGGAAAGACTGGAGTCTGAAATTGGAAGATGCTCTCTGGGCCTACCGCACCGCATATAAAACACCAATTGGGATTCCCCATACAGGTTAGTTTTTGGGAAGCCCTGCCACCTCCCGGTGGAATTTGAACACAAGGAATTCTGGGTGCTCAAGCGGTGTAATATGGACCTTATGGAGGCCGGAGGAAATAGAAAGCTCCAATTACAAGAGTTGGAGGAGCTAAGGAATGAAGCTTATGAGAACGCTGCAATATATAAGGAGAAGAACAAAGTTTTTCATGACCAACAGGTTTCGAGAAAGTCATTTGTCGTTGGGCAAAAAGTCCTACTTTATCACTCGAGACTTAAACTTTTTCCTGGTAAGTTGCGTTCCCGTTGGATTGGTCCATTTGTTGTTACTAATATTTCTCATTATGGTGCAGTGGAAATCCAAAATCTTAAGACGGAAAAAGGTTCATAGTCAATGGTCACCGTTTAAAGCCTTATTATGAAGGGTTTAATAGTGAGCAAGTGGAGGTTCTATTCCTTGATAATCCAAGTGGTGAAGTCTAAACAGTTGAAGGCCATGTCTAGCCAAAGATGTTAAAGAAAGGCGCTGCTTGGGAGGCAATCCAAGGATTACAATATTAGTAGTGATCGTTCTTCATTACTATGCAATTTTTCAGTTTCCTTTTAATGTTTTGATTGTTTTTGTGGTGTTGGACAGAAGAATAGGGGTTCCAAAGCGTGCCCACGCCTTGGAAAGGTTGCGACAGGTACCCTGGGCGAATTGGAGACTAGCGGTTCCAAGGCGTGCCCAAGCCTTCCAACCCCTCCGATAGCGAAAGTAAAAAAAAAAATAAAATAAAATTTCAAAGAAAATTTTTGACCCAGACCCTACTTTCTCCACTTCGTCTTCTTCTTTGCTTGGTCTTGTCAAGTCCTCCAAGTTCCTCCGTTGAGATTTCCTTTGTCCTAGCCTTAGTCTCTATTTCATTTTCACTGTCCGCCGCCGCTCCACCACTAGCCGCGCGCCAGCGTCGCCCGTAGCTACCCACCGCCGTACGCCGCCTGCTCACGCCGCCACTCCGCTAGGTCGCGCCGCTCCAGGGCCCAGCCTGTGCGCTGCCTCGTGCAACCCCCTCTGCCAGGCGTACGACAGCGCGCGATTTACCTGCGTGCTTGCTCCACCTGCGCCCCTGTGCGCAGCCGCAACCAGCCGCCCACCGCGCGCGAGCCTTCGTGTGCGCCCAGCTCCCACAACAAGCAGATCCGCGCGCGCTGCTCGCCTTCCGCCGCAGACCAGTGTTCACCGCCCGCGCGGCCATGCGGTACTGCCCATTCCAATTCAACTTGGCGGAGCACTGAACTTACTAGTGGTACCCCTGTCTCTCTCTTGTGCACTGGAAACTGAGGTTTTGGAGTTTTAATTGTTGAAATTTCGCTTTGTGTTGGGTTATTTGATTAATTGTCTGAAGGGAGATTATATCTGCTTTCCATTGACTATCTGTCTTGGGGGACCATTTAATTGTTGTCTGCAAGTGTGAGTCCACGTATCTGCCTGGATTGATTATATACTTGAGACATCTGTGGGCTCTGGTGAATTTATTATTTGTTACACGTGGTCGGTAGCTCACTGATTGTTGCCTTTTCTTGACTGATATCTTGATTTGAGGGGAGTTGGTTCGATCTTCTTTATTGTTGTCAGCTAATCAACAGCAGTGGGGCATTGGTTGGTGTTTGTTGACCGGTTGTTGTTTGGTGGGGAAATTGTGTTCCCCCTTTGCTATTGGACTGTTGATTATTGAATATTATTTGTTACATGTGGTCCCGTGTCTTCTTTTGGGTAATTGATTGGCTGTCTCCGGGCTGATTTACATTTCATTTTTGGGCATCCGAATGCCTCCAAAGAAGGCGACAACTGCTGGGCCATCTGGGTCCCAGCCTCGCAAGAGGCGAGCCCCGATTCAACCCACCATTCGGTCTCGTTTGGGCCTGAATAAGAGCACTATGTCTCCTGGGGGAGGGGGGAAACGGTCACTAATCTTACAGAGGCACAAGTGGAGCGGTTGAATAACTTGGCACACCGTCCTTTTACTCCTTGTAAGTGCTTCCATGCCCCAACCTTGGACCATTTGCGAATTGCACGGGAAGTTGAACAGTTATTCTCGACCATAGGTTGGCAAAAATATCTAATCATTAACTACCCTACGTTTGAGGAGCTGGGTTGTGAATTCTTCTCCACATTCGAGTTCCACAGAAATGAATTCATCACTTTGGATGAGCCGGAGGTTATTAATTTCAGATTGGGAGGTACTCAGTTTGGTATGTCCATTAATGAGTTTAATCTGACTTTGGGGTTTGTTAGTGAGGACACCATAGCCTCCGGGGCATATATAAACAGTGCGTGTGACTACACCAGACCGTTCTCTACTGACTACATTGACATTTGGAGGGAGTGGTCCACGGATCGTCAGATCTATAATCCGAGTCAGTCGAAGGCTTCCCATCTGAAGGATCCGGTCTTGAAGGTTGTCCACAGGTTCTTAGCTCACAATTTCTCGGGGCGAAAGGATACCTCCGGCACGCTTACCAAAGTGGAATTCTATTTTCTTTGGTGCATGCGCAACAGGGTTCAGGTTAACTTCGGATGTTGGGTGGCCACCCAGATGGAAACGGTCATGTAAAAGCGTAATAAACCGGTGATACTGGGTTCACTCATTACTCACTTGGCCATTCGAGTGGGAGTGCTTGATCTGGACAAGGGGCACAACTACGCTCTAGCTCGAGAAATTGAACCCCTGGATTTGCGTAGCTTGGAGCGAATGGGGGTTATTTTCAAAGTGGGCGATATCTATCAGTTTACGTCCCCTGGCGAGGGCGGCGCACAGCCCCGGGTTCCTCCGACTGCCCCATCCACTGAGCCTCCACCGCGCCCGGATCAGGCGAGCCCGTCATCCTCTCATGCTTCCCCTGACTGGGAGCCCCAATTTCACTCTCTCCAGGAGTCTATCCATGCACTAGGAGGGCGAGTTCAGGGAATAGAGGATCGGCTTCGAGCACTACAAGTCTTCGCCCGTATTCAGACAGAGAATCAAGCGGCTTTCTATGCTCATATTGGCTTCCAGCCGCCGCATCCGCCGCCTCCTTAGGCTCCAGCCGCACCTTTTCAGTAGTCAGGGAAGTTTTCGCTCCCTCTGCCCTTGTAGATTACTTTTTCTGGGTTACATTGAGGACAATGTAGGTTTTAGGTGGGGGGGAGTGTCTTCCATTAGTTCTTTTTCATTAGTTCTGTTTCATTAGTTCTTTCTCTTTTTCATTAGTTCTTTTTGCTTTGTTACTCAAAAAATAAAAAAAAAAGGGGAAAATGGAAAACATTATAGTTAGTTGGCTTTTTGGTTTATTTCTATGCTTTTTAGTGCTGGGTCATGTTGCTGTGATGAATGACACAATCAAAGTGAGTGGGTATGTGGTCAAATATGCGAGCCGTGCATTTTGTTTCCCTTGGTAATGTCGTTGAATGTTGAATATGCTGGAATTGACCCATTCTTGTAACTTTTGGGGAGCTTTTGAGCCTTGCTTGAGCATATTATTCTTGTTTGCTCTATTTTGTTTGATTGAGTGGGTATCGCACATGGTATGAACATTCTAGAACTTGCTATTTTGTACATGTCAAGACCGCATTTTGTTGAACTGGATGCATTTGAAATGATAAGGGCATTTAGGATTTAACTCTCTTTAGCTATCTAAAACCAAGCCCTCATCTTATTTCCTAATAGTGAACCAATTTGAACTTTTATCCTTCGCTTTTGGTTGTTATCCGTGTTTGTTAACCCGAGACCTCTTTAAACTTTCTTGTTTATCCCTGTGTTGTCAAGGGATGTCTGAAATCCATCATTTGCGCAAAGCAAACGAATTTGGGGTTGCAAGTGCTGTTAGATTAGGAGCTGTATGATGTTATCCTTGTAAAAAGGGGAGAAATTGGAAAAAGGCCACTGACCAGAGAACTTTGGCTTGCAGGGCGTGCCCGCGCCTTACAGGACTTTCTCCCTAAAAAAATAAAAATAAAAAATAAAAAATCCTGAAGAGACCTCGTGACCAGAGGACTATGGGCTACAAGGCGTGCCCACGCCTTGCGGGTAGTTCTCTCAAAAAAAAAAAAATTGGTTATTGGTGAAACTCCTCCGGTAAAGCACTGTAGTTATTGGTGAGTTTCGGACATTCTCTTGACACTTTACCCCCTATCTATACATTCTTATCCCGCCTTTCACCTGGACCCCACTACAACCCCATCAAAGTCCCTTTGATTTATGTGTTTAGTTCACTTTTGAGTGGTGGAGATGTGATAAATGTGCAAGCTTATGGTAATGGCACTCCGTGATGTTGATTTGAGCGTTCCTAGTATTTATATATATTCTTTGATCGGTGTGTTCTACTTTCAGTGATATTGTCAGGGATCTGAAGTGCTTGTGTTAGTGTAGACTGCTACATTACCTCTGCTCTCTTGGTTGCACTTTTGAGCTCCGAAATGCTTGAGGGCAAGCATTGTCTAGGTGTGGGGGGAATTGATAGAGCAGTTATTTGGCACGTTTTGCATTGTCATCTTGTCCTAATTTTGGCTATTCAAGGTGCTAAGAAATGGAATTTCACTCATATTTGATATTTGTGTGAATTGCAGGTGGTTAGCATAAAAAATGATATCTTGAGGTGAATTTCCAGAAGACTTCCCATTTCAGGGCGTGGTCACGCCTTAGAAGGTGGACGTTACCGAAAGCCGGACCCTGGTCCACGTGAACCCGAAGCATGGGATCACAACTCCTTGCTCCAGGCTTTTGTTCCAGACGTCTCTTTTGCTTTTCTTGTGTGCGGCGGCTATAAAAGAGAAAAAGGAGATTCAGAATCGAGGAGGATTTTTAGCCTTAGTTTTCACTTTCTACTTTTTGGCAAGATTTGTCAGACGTTTTTCCTCTCTTTTGTTTTTCTTTCTTTTCTTCTGAAAGCCTTTCGCTTGTAATTGCGGCTTCAATACGAAGCCAGAACCACGCGAGCTTCATCGTGAGAGCTTTTGTCTCTTCTTATTAGATAACCTGATTTGCGGCTTTGGCTCTGCGTTACTTATTCCCTCCAATCTCTTCGGCAATTAATTGAATGAACTCAATTAAACCACGCGGGATTGACACGACGAGGAGCGGCTAATTTTCTCCTCTACCCAAAGGTTGACGCGAAGGCGCGGTCCATAATATCTGTGAGATCTAATCAAATCTTCATTATTTCTTCCAATTTATTGCTATTCGTGCGTTTCCTGAATTAATTGTTCATGGGTATTGTATTAATTGAATATCAACGGCCGGGTATTTGATTTAATTTAATAGCCTACTGCCACGTTAATTAAATAGAATCCGTAATTGTTCATTTAGTTAACACCCTGTGGCAACCACCATAATTGGCTTTATGATGGGGAAACGCAAGATCTAGCTTACATAAACCCTCTTAGTGTGTTTATTGGTTAGGGTTGGGTTCTTCTAATTTTAATGCAATTGGGTAATTAAATTCTTATGGTCGTACCTAGGGTTGTTATCTGGTTAGGGAAGCAGTTAATGGTCGTACCTTAACTGTCGAAAAAGTAAGGAAGAACTGGTTGTCAGAACTTATTGATAACTATAACCAATCTAGTGACGAATGGATGAAATACCTTTGCATCGATGAGCATTTAATTGGACCGTGCCTGAGCAGTTAATCCTTTGGGTAGAATTTTATTAATTGCTACTTTTAGTAACTTGTGCTTTGTGAATTAGTTTTGAATTTAGTTTTCTTTATTGTTATTCTTATTTTTCATTTACCTCCCATTAAAAATCCCCCATTCTATTGATTTGGAAAGAAATAATTTCCTACCCGCTCCCTGTGGAATCGACCCTACTTGCCATTGTATGCAAAATTAATATTTTTATAGATAAATCTGGTACATCGGATCAAGCAAACTCTTCGGGAACAGGGTGAATCAAGTAACCCATTGCACACCTAGGGTCCCTGCTCCAGTACTTGGATTTGTTCTATAATTAACTGTTGTGGTAATTAGGACTTTTTAGTATTTATTATTACACAGGTTCGGCACTTGTCACTTGCTGTATAAATTATTTCAAAAATCAATATCGATTTTAATCTAACAAGACTATACATCAAATGATCAAAATAATTAACATAATTTTCTTTTGCTGATACTTAAGTAATACATCTTAATTAGGAAGGTAACTCAATTCTGCCCTCAGAAAGAAAAAAAAATTCACTGCAATGGATTTCCAACTTCAGTTTGTTTTAATTTCATGTTTACATTTTTGTTATCGTTGTAGAAACTTCTGCTAAGCTCTGTAAATTAAAGTTTGTCAGAAAATTAGAACAAGCTAGTTTTTATTAGTTATTTTAGTCGAGCAAGTAATGGACTGTCTGTCTTATTTTAAGTGGTAGTTTTTATTGTTCAATTTGATTTCTTGATAGAGAGTCACTTGGTCTTAGAAGTTTGCATTAAATTCACTTTGCGCTTTTCAAATATATCCAATTTTCACTTCAGAAGTGTAGAATGTGTAGCTAAGAAAGGCTTGGGAATGAAGCTTGAAGCTCAATATCTCATCAGCCCACCAGAGCAGCTGCGAGGATTGTTAGCCTCGACTTGTTCCGGTCTCTAAATTTCAAAGTGAAACAATTTAGTTTCTGAAGTATAAAATATGTTTCATTTAAGTAAAATTTGTCCCATTTTATTCTCTAAAATATGAAATATTTTATACGTTAGTCCTTAAAGAGGAACATATTTTATAATTTAGGAATAAATTAGACATATATTATATAACTAGGACAAATTTTATACTTTAGGAACTGAAGTACCCAGTTTTGAAGTTACTAAACCAAAGGGAGAATGCAAATATAGTTGGAAAGTACGAAGTGTTATTAAGGAGAGCTTTACAAATATGAGACTCTGGAGGGAGTGAAAAGAGGATGACGATGTCAAAATTGAACATGAATCCAATTGACATGGGACCTGTAAATTTAAACCTGTAAAATGGCTCAGTTGTTAAAAAAATCAAACTAAGGCCGACTTTTTTTTTTTGGGAATAAATGGATCATGAAATTACCATTTAAATGGAGTATTGGACCCTTTTTTGACAGCTCGATCTCTCTCAAAACCACCTCAATGGTCGTATTCCATAGGTATTACTTAGGGAATCTGAATATGCTTGAATCTCTAGACCTTTCTTGCAATCAACTTGAAGGTTTAATCATTTCTGTGGAGTTTCTGCATCTGTCATTTCTTGAGTTCGTAACCTTTCAGAAAATCATCTAGTTGGACCCTTTCCTCGAAGAAGGCATTTTGTTACATTTGGAAATGATTTGTGTGGAGGGAACTTGGCGTTAGGTGGATTACCGACGACCAAAGATTGTGGAGATACATGGGCAAAACCACCACCATCATCATTGGGATTTTTCATCAACAATATGATTCTGAGTTCTTTGATGGATTACTTGGAAAGCTGTTCTTTTGAGATATTGCTTCAGATTTGTGCTCGGATAAGCAATAGGAAGTCTCATATTCTCAAATAGAAAACCAAGACTGTTCATACGGATTGTTGAAGAGTCGTATAAGCGGTGGAAAAGATGACGAAAATAGATCCACAAAGGAACTTGAGAAGTGGCAACTTACAAAATTGGCAAGCAATATGCCTTTTTTTGGGTAAATTACTTATAGCCCCCTATAATTTTATATAACGTCAAATAACCTCCCTACGGTTTCAAAATAGCCACATAATCCCCCTGTGGTTTTATGTAAAGTAAAAAATGTTTGAAATATACAATTAGTTATCTGTGTTCATATCAAACACTCTCTAAAAGCGTGCTATAAAATTTTAATCTCTATGTAACCCTCTTATAGTTTGTATAAATATCCACTTTATCTCATATGATTTTTGTAGTTATTCACGTAATCTCTTATACTTTTATACAGGGTAGTTAAGCCTCCGATTGATTTAGCATTTAAATAAGGACATTATTGGTATTTCAATTAAGAACATTACATAGGTTATTTTCCATCAAGTTTCCACTTTACATAATACCATAGGAGGATGAAGATGAAGTGGATATTTTGAAATGTTAGGGAGGTCATGTGGTAATAGATAAAACACAAGAAGGTTATATGTAATTTACCCTTTTTTTTTCCTTTCTTCTTTTGTTCTACCTCTGTCCTTGCATGATAACCATTTGCATATAACTATCTTGTTCTTTGCTTCTTCCCCATGATAAAATTGATTAGTGAATGATACTTATTCATAGGATTACCTTTTTTATGTATGGCTAATCAATAGAAAATTGAACCTCTAACTCCAGGCCTCCGGAATGAAGTGGCAATAAGGCAAGATTAGCAATAAAATTGGCTTCATTTTTGTTCTCTTATTCTTGATTTTTAGTTGTTATAAGGTTATCAAATCTATATCGTGATTTTGGTTCCCTGCGACTTTATCTGTTGTTCCAAGGCTCAAAGCAAGAAAACAATTCCATATAAAATAAGAAAATAGGACAAGTATCCCTGATTAGTTTGTGTTTTCAGAAGAAAATTACGAGAAGGATACTTTACATCGTTCTCCCGCCAACCAAGACGTGACTTTTTAATGGTACAAAATAGTTGCGCCTTCAAATGCCTCACAACTGAAAGTCGAGATTTGGAGCTAGGCAAGGATCACTCCTTCAAACAACTTGATGCTCAATTCTTGTCAAGAGAAACAATCAAATTGTTTCACTGAAAATAAGATTACAATTATGAAATATAAAAAGATAACAACTACAATCAAGAGCCTATTCTTGGTAAAATCTTGATTTCAATCCAATTTTACAATGAGCAGCAATGCTAGAACATAAATGGTCTAGTTGTACCTATTAGATATCAGTGAAAATTTACTAGCAAGCCTGCTTCCATCTAACATGAATGGGCTCCAAAAACTCAACCTTTTTCCTTTATCAAAGAACTTACTCAATGGTAGGAATGGCAACGGGGGCAGATTTGGGGTGGGGGAGGATTAATAAAAATTTATCATATAATTTTACTGTAGTCAAAATTTAGCAAATAATTAAATACTAAAATATCAATATATAACCAAATCATTATCCATTGTAATTTCACAATTGAAACCCATAAAAACAATCAAACAAAAACTATTTGAATACAATCCAACATGATGAAACAAATACAACTAAAGTAATCAAATTTTCACTTTTGTAATAAATACAATCACTAATTCATTATTGTATTTTTTTTGAGAAAAAAAAGTGTTATTGTATTAAGTGTGAATATATTAGTAAATTTAATATAAATAATTAATAATTTCTATTTATAGACATGTATAATTATTAGTATAATTGATAATATCAATTATATTAGATTCACTAATATACATTATATAATACTTATAACTGCTACTATTATTAGTATAAGTTTGTAACTAATTAAAATAAATATTATTTGCTAGAACATAAGCATATCCTACGCACCCGTCCTATTAGCCCCTAGGCATCCGCCCCAATTGTCATCTCTATTCAATGGTACACTTCCGTCCTAGTCATTCCGATTTCTGAACTTACTGCACTTAGTTCCAAAACATAATCATATCCTAGGATTTCAAATAGAGGAATTCATAGGAAATTTATTAAATAATACGTGTTCCAATTTGACAAAACTTGTATTCCTTAAACTTCCCAAGCGTCGTCACTATAGACAGCCGGGAACAACTTTAACAATGGTACTCTCCCCCAGCCTCTTCTCGGATGAAGGAATTGCCAGATTTGGTTAGACACTCGAACCATTTAGATTCTGTATAACTCTCACATAATGACATTCCTTAATCCCTGTTGCCAGCTGGTTAACTTCCGAGAACTGGAAAACTCTAGCTGTTGGATTCAATCATCTCCAGTCCAGGGTCCATTGCCACTTTCGGTCTGCAATTTATGAGGACTTACAATACTCGACTTGTCTATAAACAAATTCAATGGTGGGATTCCACAATTTTTTGTAAGCTTAAGCTCTCAAGCGTTGCCAGGACATTTACAAACCTCGATTTGAATGGCAATTTTTTGGAAGGGTCAGTACTCACTATCACGATCACTGGCCAATGTGAAAAAAACTGGAAATCCTTGATGTCAGGATCAATAATATAAGTGACGTTTTTCCAACATGGCTAGAAAATCTTCCGCATTCCAAGTCTTTAAGCCTGAAAGCTAATGGATTTTTGGATCCTTTGGCACATTCAAGAATCAAATTAGACTTAGAAGGTTGTGCATTGTTGATTTCTCCAACAATGAATTCAGGGGTGTTTTCCCTACAATACTTTCCAACAGCTTCAGAACTATGATTAGGCTAGGCAAACATCAATTAGATAGAACCAATGTTTATCAACATTGGGGGAATTTAAATTCATTGAATCGTCAAGCATCTCTTGCAATCAAATTGAGGAAGATATCCTAGAGTAATTTACATTGCTAATTACATCACTTTTTGTTGCATTCTTAGAAATCTGTTACAAATAATCCTATGGGGCAAATTCCTATGGATCGCAAATTCAACATATGTTAGAATAATATGTAGAAAATAATATGTTGAATAAATGCAAAAATACATTGTTATTCTCTGCCTAACCAATATTATACGAATGTAGAAGAGTAAATTTTATATACACTGACAGTACATACACCATCACCGTTTGATTCATGACATGTATGCAAAAATTAAATTTCAAATTTAAATTTCAAATTCAAATTTTATATTCGAAGAAAAATGGTTTTTTTATGCAAAGCAATATTACGAATGTCTGTTGGGCCTTAAGAATCGGGCCTTTCACAAGTGCTGCCTAACATATTCTAGTTTAGATAATCATACTTTTGTTAGCTGGGCCTTAAGATAAGTTTTTCAGGAATTTTAACAATGTATAGTAGAAGTTGAACTCATGGCTCTTCCATGGAATGCCTTAGGAGGAAAGTGATACTGGATCCGGGAGCTACCCTTTCTAGACTAATCCTTGTTTTCCTAGACTAACTAATTGTAATCGGTGAAAAAAAAAATGGTTTACACAAAGTTGCCCTTCAAAAGAGTGATCACTTTAAGGTAATTCGGACAAAATTGTAATATACATTCACTTTCATTCGGAAATGTAGGATGCTTCATTTTCAATTTTAACAACAAAGCCTTTGATTTGCTATCAAAGAAAATTATTTACAATCTAATATATATATATATATATGATTGCTTTTTGTGTTACATATCTTACTACGGCATGAGCTAGGCACAAGGTCAGCTTATAATGATTAATTTGGATTTCGATATTACTTAACATTTCTTTCTTGTGACCCCTTAATTTATTGCTCAATTATGCCAATAAATCTTTATTTACAAAACTTTTACAGCTTTTTCTAATACATTTACATGTCATAATAAAGGACTATTCAAGGAACATTTCGAACAATTGCTACTTTGTATTATGCATGCACGTATGCACGTATGTAAATATACATATACAAAAAAATATTTCACAGTTCTGTGAAAGTTTTTATGACACTCAATTCAAGCATTACACTATTTTCATATACTTTAGGAGCATTTATCTACATAATTCTTTGAAAATTTCCCAGAAATTAGGAGACAAATGAAAGAACGGTTTGGCTACTATATGAATATGTAGTAAGTCTTTTCAGTTTTTAAATTGTGTTTCTCAATTGCTCTAAAATTGTGTTTATGTCAAGGATGGCCCAAAGAATCTTTAGAAGGATTCATGTCATTGTGATTATTTCACAATTTAGAAAAGTAAAGATAGGTTGATTTGGACCATTTTTTTTTTTCCAAAGACTTGACTCCATCAATTCAACATATTTCCCAATAATTCTTCAACACATCACTTTACTATAGAGAATATTACATATTGTCACACAATATTTTTTCTATGCTGAGCATTCCAATTAAGACATGCTAATGTGTCGAATCTGGCAGAAAATTTAACGATGTTGATTAGAAGTTGAACTGACGGGTCTTCTACGGAATTGCATGTAGACAAAAATGTAGTACGATTTATCCTTTTCTAAACTAACTTATTGTAAAAGGTGAAAGAAAAGTTAAAAGTCAGAACTTAAAGTCTTTCCGGCCCAGAGAGAAAGATCGTTTTCAGGCACTTCTAAACCCAGATTGTACTCTATATCCTTAGCTAAATTTAACTGTTAACGAATTACATTCACTTGGATTAGAAATTATTGGGAAACAAAAGTTGGATCCTATACCATCAAAGAAAAATACACATAATCTACTATATATTTGTTATCTATCTGATTTTGTACTGGATGTCTTACTACTTCATGAATTATGCAGAATACTAAATTTTAATAGCTATCTTGCTTCACTTTCTCTTATGAACCCTTTCATTGCTCAATCACGCCAATAAATCCTTAGTTGTAAAACTCTTTTAGCAACTAAATTTCTAGCACTTTGCATGTAAAATTAGAGCACCATTCAAGAAATATTTCAAGCAATTGCTATCTTGTATTAATTACGTGTATGTTTCCGGATTAAGAAATTTCATAGATCCACGAAAGTTTCTATGAAAATCAAATTAAGCATCACACTACTGTTGTATAATTTCTGAAGCTTTATCTCCATAATTCTTTGAAAATTTCTCCAGAAAATTGGAGACAAATGAAAGAATGGTTTGGCACTATGCATAACATATAAATCTTTTCAGCTTTTAAATTGTGTTTCTCAATTGCAGCTTTAATGTGGTCTTGATATGGACAAGAGGAACAAGAATATTCGTAGAAAGTCTTCGTCAACTATGTCATGGAAGTCTTGAAGGAGCATGGCCGGAAGGCTCTGCAACATTATTCAAGTCATTGTTATTTTTTCACTATCCATAAAAGTAAGGATAAGTTGAATTCGACCATATTTTTTCTCAAAGACTGAGTCAAGACAGCACTATGACAAGTCCAGTTATTCACGTATAAATATGCAACTAGCATTCGGTATTCTGTTAATACAACTTTGAACAAATTTTATCAACTAAAGATGTAGATACAAAAATCTTTTGATGGTATCTAACTTTTCTTCCTTCTATTGGAGGCTCACGAACTCCTCAGCTTTTCTTTCCTGGAAGAACATTTTTGCTTCAATTTAAAGAAATTTTTAATGCAAAAGCAGCTATTGGTCTTTCCTAATTTCGTGATCTCCGGGTCTGTATTAATTTGCGAATATGATATCTTGGAAAATTAGTACAGATCGTTGCAAATGGGACAGTATCAAACAATTATAAGTTGTCTTAACGGAAAATCGTTCAAAACGTCCCTCGCATTTTGTAAAATGACTTTTTTCGTCCCTCACTTTTAAAAATGTACTTTTACATCCCTTACAAATTCACATCGATCAAATTTAGTCCCTATCTAGGTTTTCGACTAATTTTTTGTCGGAATCCACCACGTGCCTTGCACGCAAGCATTTTTGAAGAGCAAAATTGTCACATCAAAATTTACATCATCCAATCCATAGTCTTTCACATTTTACAAAATGAATTGTTTCATCCCTTACATTTCATAAAATGAATTTTTTCATCCCTTATATTTTACAAAATAACTTTTTTCATCCCTCATTATTCATGTGTATGAATAACTTTTTTTTTAAAACTAATGTATATATCTATTTAATCTCACCTGAACAATATGAATAGCATGTAATATATCTCTATTTGATTTCTTCTGAACGCACTATTCATGTGAAATTAAAATAGATATATATAGGGGTTTAAAAAAATTGTTCGTTTTTCAATCATGTTCATTCCTTTTACTTGAAAATTGAAAATAAAGAAGACATTTAATTCTAAACATTATCGAGTGTTCATGTCGAATTAAATTTAAACAGAAAAAATAAAGAAAAGAAAAGTATGACAAAAAGAAGCAAGTAATTGGCACTTTCAAATTTTAAAATAATTATAAGACAAGAAATTCAACTGTTGGTCTTAAAAGTAGGGAATAAAAATTTCAGATTTAAACTGCAATTTGTTAGCATGACTATAGAATTCAAATTAACACCTATTAATTAGATACTCTTATTAAACAACTTAATAAATGAATTATTACTAAAATAGAAAATGTTACAAATATTGAATAGATTCACATGGTGAAATCACACACACACACACACACACACACACACATATATATATACATATATATATGTTTAAAACAAAATTATTAGATTTAAACACATGTATATATCGATTTGTTTAGGTGAAATCAAATAGAGATATATTACACATTATTTGTACTGTTTAGATGAAATTAAATAGATATATACATGAATTGAAAAAAAAATTATTCATACATGTTGTCAATGAGAGATAAAAGAATTCATTTTGTGAAATGCGAGGGATGAAAAAATTTATTTTGTAAAATGTAAGGGACGAAACAATTCATTTTGTGAAATGTAAGGGGCTATAGCTGGATAATATAAATTTTGATTTGATAATTTTATCCCTAATAAATGATCACATGCAAGGCATGTGATGAATTCCGATCAAAAACTAGTCGGAAATCTAGATAGGAACCAAATTTGATTAATGTAAATTTGTAAGGGACGTAAAAACACACTTTTAAAAGTAAGGGACGAAAAAAGTCATTTTACAAAATGTGAGGGACGTTTTGATCGATTTTCCCTTGTCTTAATATAGTGAATTGACCCTGAATTGATAGACCTGTTTTGATAGTCCTATTTTCCTTTTTCGTCTATCCCAAATTGTAGTCCATTTTTCAATTGAAGAATGTAGCTGTCTTTTAATTTCTCGAAAATACCCTTATTCAATGTAAGTTGTTATTACTATAAACTACCTTATTTAATATAGATTGTGAGTATTGAATATAACCTACCCCAATTAATGCATTTAGATTTTTCAAAACATATTGATATATGAAAAGTCAACTTTATTTAATGTAAGGGTATTTTAGAAAAATAGTAATCTAAATTTGTTTTTTCAACAAAGTTAATTATTTTTTCTTAAACTGTGTGAAAAAAACTAGGACTATCAAAATGGGACACAGGGAGTAGCTGTTTTCCTGTTTTTTTTTTTTTCGTCTGTCCCAAATTGTAGTCCACTTTTCAATTGAAGAATGTAGCTGTCTTTTAATTTTTCTAAAATACCTTTATTCAATGTAAGTTGTTGTTACTATAAACTACCTTATTTAATATAGATTGTGAGTATTGAATATAACCTACCCCATTTAATGCATTTAGATTTTCCAAAACATATTGATATATGAAAAGTCAACTTTATTTAATGTAAGGGTATTTTAGGAAAATAGTAATCTAAATTTGTTTTTTCAACAAAGTTAATTACTTTTTATTAAATTGTGTGAAAAAACTAGAAATATCAAAATGGGACATAGGGAGTAAAAATTTCTTAGCCAATACAATTTTCCAGAAAAAAAGAAGAAGGAGAAAAGGCTTGATCAATACAATCCATGTTGTCATTGGCGTGTTTAATGGGATATAAGTCAATAGTGCTGTCATTAGCGTTGGCGTATTTAATGGCTTGTTGGCGTGTTTGAAGAGTGCTTCATGGGTTATAAGTCCTTAACTTTATCTTGAAACTTGAAACTTGAAACTTGAAAGTAGCATCCTTCTTACACCCATTTGGCACAGCATTTGGATAGCATTCTAATTCTAAAGGAGTAGCCTCCTCTCCATTATCCCTTCTCTCATATTTTCCTAAATACATCTTTGGATAACAAACACATTTATAAAGTAATTTTCAACAATTGACTTTAGCTTTTTTAACCATGTTGCTTAACCTTGTTTTTTCTTTTTTAAAAAAAAAACTTTTTTTTTGTCTTTCTTTAAAAATTTTTATATGGAAACGCCTAGGTTTTTCTCTTTCTTTCTTTGAACTCCAATAATTCTAAAAGAAAAATGACACTAAGATTTGATAATAGAAAATTTCATCCTACTCTAAGATATATTTACATTGAAAATATTATATCTTATGTTTCCACATAAGACATGAAATAGCTAAATTTATTATCTTAATTGGAGATTTGTAATATTTTCATCGGTATAAATATAAAAGTAACTGTGTCAAAAATTAATTTAGTTTTCAAAATGGATTGTTAAATTTGTAATTTGATGTTTGGTTAAACCCAATATCAAATTTTATTACTACATGTTGCACATGTGCCATTGTCCATTACGAAAAGTAAAATATTGACTTCTTGAGGCTCAATTTTTAGTTTCTGTTACAAATACATGAAATTTAGTCAATCTTTTGCTACTGCAAAACATTTTTTTTATTGATCAACTGCATTTAAATTGAAATTAGAATAATCTTCAATTAAAAATTATGAGCCAAATAAGGAAAGCTGATAGTTGTTATCATAAAATAGGATTTTTTTTTGTAATTAAGCTTTCTTTACTAAGAAATTGTATTAAAAAATTAACATAATTCATTCTAATTTTTTCTTAGTAAGAGAAAATGAATATATGTACTAACAGATAGCAAAATTGTGCTATTAACTATAATACAATGGGTTATATTGCAAAAGAATGAGTTTTCATCTTTCAACTTACAACTTTTAATAAATGGCATGACAAAACTATTTGCTATTTGGAAAGAGTATACACTATGCTACCCTATGAAAATGAAAACTAGAATAGTTAACATTAAGAAAATATAAGTGTGAGGCACTGACCATGGAAATAGAAAAAGAACAACAATCCCTTTATACTTTTTTTTGTCTTTTTTATATATCTTTTTGAAGCACATCTAGTTTTTTTTTTTTTAAATTTTACATAATACTGTAAGGGGCTTATATAGATATTTTCAAACATTAGAGGATTATGTGGTAATATGCAGAACGACAAAGATATAAACAATACTTTAAAGTTTAAACCTCTTTTTTCTTTTCTATTTTCTTTTTGGGGTGGGGGTGGGGGTGGGGGTGGGGTTTGGGGATTGAACATTTCATACCAATTTGCACGTTGGAATGCATAATTTTTCTTAAGCATGCCAAGACTTTTCTGAGGTCCGTGGAATGAGTGTTAGATAACTAACTAACAGGTATCTTCTTAATCTAAGGATGTTGAAACTTGAAAGTGAAACTCATTTAAGCAACTTGGATAGAATTTACTCCTGAGTAGACCTAAAAATGAGAGGACCAGCGCAATTGGCTTCAGATATTCCACCCCAAATGGTACGACAATTTTGAGAAAAAGGGAAGGGAGAATTATTTCGAGAGAATGGCCTTTGATCAAAACCACCACATAATGAACAAGGATGAAAATTTGACCGTACGTATAAGAAAATTTCTTATAGTTTTCTAGAATAATTTTATAAAGCTTTTTTTTTTTTCCCTTAAAGTAGTTAGTAAGATTTAGAATCTCTCCTAAATTGCAAAATTTGGTGGCATAAAAAAAAATAACGTGTTAAACAAAAATTTTCTTGATAATGTCTTAATTTTCTTCTTTCGGTTCACCAATTAGAAAAAAAAAATATAGTTGTTATAAAATCCAGATTTAATCACAAGTCTAGCGTCCATTGCCACTTTCTCTGTGCAAATGAGCAGGACTGACAGTCCTTGCCTTGTCTAAAAACAAATCAACCATGCAAATTGCAATTCCACCATGCTTGGGAAACTTAAGTTCTCAATTTTGGGCACCGAACTTGAAAATGTTTATTGAGAAGTCTTGATTTGAGTTGCAATTTCTTGAAAGGCTCACTACTTAACACGATAATTAGCCAACTTTGAAGAAAATCGGAAGTCTTTCACGTCCCCGAACACGCATATAAAAGTGACATGTTTCCAACATGGCTAACTCGAAAGTCTTCAAGATTCCAAGATTTTAAAGTCCTGAAAGCTAATGATTTTTTGGACTCATTAGCACTTTCAAGAATCAACTTACGTTACAAAAAATTAATTTCAGAAGATTTATAGATATCTCTAGCAATAAATTCACTGATGTCGTCCTTGCATTACTTCTCAACAGTTTAAAAGCTGTAATCAGCTAGGCCAATATCAATTTGAATGTAATTTTGTAATTACATCACTTTCTTGCTTAAAATTCTGTCACAGATCATCTTGTGGGGCTAATTTTTAGAGGTCATCAATTCAACATATTTCCCAATAATTCTTCAACACATCACCTTACTATTAGAGAATATTACACATTGTCACACAATGTTTTTCTATGCTAAGCATTCCAATTAAGACATGCTAATGTGTCGAATTTGGCAGAAAATTTAATGATGTTGATTAGAAGTTGAGCTGACGGGTTTTCTACGGAATTGCATGTAGACAAAAATGTAGTACGATCTATCATTTTCTAAACTAACTTATTGCAAAAGGTGAAAGCAAAGTTAAAAATCAGAACTTAAAGTCTTTCCACCCCAAAGAGAATAGGCCGTCTTCAAACACTTCTGAACCCAGATCGTACTCTATATCCCTAGCTGAATTTAACTGTTAATGAATTACATTCACTTGGATTAGAAATTATTGGGAAACAAAAGTTGGATCCTATACCATCAAAGAAAATTACATATAATCCTTAGTTGGATCCTATATATTTGTTATCTAACTGATTTTGTACTAGATATCTTACTACTTCATAAGTTATGCACACTATATTTTGATATCTATCTTGCTTCATTTTTCTCTCTTATGAACCCTTCTACTGCTCAATCATGCCAATAAATCCTTAGTTACAAACTTTTTTAGCAACTAAATTTCTAACACTTTGCATGTAAAATTAGAGTACCATTCAAGAAATATTTCAAACAATTGCTATCTTGTATTAATTACGTGTATATTTCCAGATTAAGAAATTTCATAGATCCATGAAAGTTTCTATGAAAATAAATTTAAGCATCACATTGCTCTTGTATAATTTCAGAAACTTTTATCACCATAATTCTTTGAAAGTTCTCCAGAAATCTGGAGACAAATAAAAGAATGGTTTGGCACTATGCATAACATATAAATATTTTCAGCTTTTAAGTTGTGTTTCTCAATTGCTGCTTTAATATGGTCCCGATATGGACAAGAGGAACAAGGATATTGGTAGAAAGTCTTCGTCAACTATGTCATGGAAGTCTTGAAGGAGCATGGCCCAAAGGCTCTGCAGAAGTATTAAAGTCATTGTTATGTTTTTCACTATCTAGAAAAGTAAGGATAAGTTGAATTCGACCATATTTTTTATCATAGACTGAGTCAAGACAGCAGTGTGACAAATCTAGTTATTCATGTATGACAACTAGTATTTGGCACCGTGTTGATACAACTTTGAACAAATTTAATCAACTAAAGATGCATACACAAAATCTTTTGATAATATCCAACTTTTCTTCCTTCTATTGGAGGCTCAGTTTTTCTTTCCTAGAACAACATTTTTGTTTCAATTTAAAGAAATTTTTAGGACAAAAGCAACAATTGGTCTTTCCTCATATGATGATGTTCGGGTCTGTATTAATTTGCGAAGCTGATATCTTGGAAAATTAGTACAGATTGTTGCAAATGGGACAGTATCAAACAATTATAAGTTGTCCTAATATAGTGAATTGACCCTGAATTTTACCAACTAAAATACGACTACTTATAAAATCCCATATCATAGTGTGACTTCACATTTTGTGGCCAACAGTTGAGTTAAAAAGGTGAGTTGAGACGTGAATTAACGTCTGTGAGCCCCATAAACATAGAAATTTCTTCACCAATATAATTTTCCAGAAAAAAGAAGAAGGAGAAAAGGCTATACGATTTGTATTGTCATCCGCGTGTTATTGGCGTTGACGTGTTTAATGGGTTGTTAGCGTATTTATAAGTTTTGTTGGCGTGTTTAATGGGTTATAACTCCCTAACCTACATGGTTAAAACTTGAAAGTAACATCCTTCTTACGCCCATTTGGCACAGCATTTGGATAGCATTCTAATTCTAAAGGAGTAGCCTCCTCACCATTAATCCATTCTCCCAAATTTTCCTAAGTATATCTTTGGATAACAGACACATTTATAAAGTAATTTTCAATAATTGACTTTAGCTTTTTTTAACCATGTTGCTCAACCTTGGTTTTTCTTTCAAAAAAAACTTTTTTTTGTCTTTCTTTAAAAATTTTTCTATGGAAACACCTAGGTTTTTCTCTTTCTTTCTTTCAACTTCAATAATTCTAAAAGAAAAATGGCACTAAGATTTGATAATAGAAAACTTCATCCTATTCTAAGATATTATTTACATTGAAAATATTATATCTTATGTTTTCACATAGGGAAAATCGTTCAAAACGTCCCTCACATTTTACAAAATAACTTTTTTCGTCCCTCACTTTGAAAAGTGTAATTTTACATTCCTTACAAATTTACATTGGTCAAATTTTATCCTTAACTAGGTTTCCGACTAGTTTTTTATCTGAATTCACCACGTGCTTAACATGTAATTATTTTTTAGAGGCAAAATTATCAAATTAAATTTTACATAATCCGATCCACAATCTCTTACATTTTACAAAATGCCCTCACATTTCACAAAATAAATTTTTCACTATGGTGGATTTTTGCCCTTCAAAATGATTACGTGCAAGGCACGTGGTGGATTTGATAAAAAAAAAACTAGTCGAAAATCTAGGTAGGGACCAAACTTGACCAATGTGAATTTGTAAGAGGCGTAAAATTACATTTTTAAAAGTGGGAGATGGCAAAATTTATTTTGCAAAATGTAAGGGAAATTTTGAACGATTTCCCTTTCCACATAAGACATGAAATAGTTAAATTTATTATCTTAATTAGAGATTTGTAATATTTTCACTAGTCTAAATATAAAAGTAATTGTGTCGAAATTAATTTAGTTTTCAAAATGGATTGTTAAATTCGTAATTTGATGTTTGGTCAAACCCAATATCAAATTTTATTACTACATGTTGCACATGTGCCATTGTGCATTATGAAAAGTAAAATATTGACTTCTCGATGCTCAATTTTTAGTTTCGGTTACAAATACATGAAATTTAGTCAATCTCTTGCTACTGCAAAATTTTTTTTGGAGGTTTTGAAGGTTGTTTACCCTTTCTTGGGCACCTGCCAAAGGTGCCAAAAAGTGCATTATATCTTCATCTCATAATCGATGCCTGAATGTGAATAGGAAAATGAAACTTGGATCCTGTTACCAATTCTAGAACGGGCACTAATCGTATATATAATTATCGTTCATCTAAAACTCTAACGATACACAGTATATAAAAAATTAATGCTAAACGTAATATAAAAATCATCTCTTGAAAATGTCACTGACTCGAAGTTATCATTTGTGTCTAAATTACCATTACACAATAAAAGTTCATAAACAAAATAAAGCTAAAATTGGCCAATACCTTTTTTATCTTATGCCTATATTTTGGCTTTTCTGTGATAAATAAAGTATCAATCCCATGAGAGAATAGAGCTAACTTATCCCCAAATTAAAACCTCCAAAACAGAATGCCAAATTGTTCAAACAAAATTGTGTCATAGCAAATGCTTGAATTCTGTTATGGAGATTATACTTTCAATTTTGGATCATCATCATCATCACCATCATCATCATCTTTTGGTCAGTATAGTTATGGCCATATATATATATGTGCGTGTGTGTGTGTGTGTGACTCAAGTCGTTGAGCCTACTTCAAATGTGAATTGAGTGTGTTGCTGGGCAATGCTGTACCCATCCAGTACTTCTCTGTTAGGAGCGCGTAATTGGGTTAGGAATTGGGAAATCGGGTCAGAAATTGAGGGCATGAAACGATGTTGTTCCATTTAATAGCAATTGAATTGGATAGGGCGGTTAATGGCTGAGTAGGATGAATGTATTAAAGGTGGGGCCCACTTGTGTACAGTAGACAAGAAATAACAGAATTAGTTACTTCCCTCTCTTGCTGATTCCTTTCTCTCTCTCTTCTCTCTCTCTCCTTTCTCTCCTCACTTCCTCATTTCCTTCCAGTCATCTTTTCCCTCGCCAGATTCAATTCAAATTGCATGATTACTGCTTCAGATCCTAACAATTGGTAATCAGAGCCTTAGATCCTTGGAACAAGAGCAAATCCATGGCAGAAGGTACGAGATTCAGGACATTGGAAGAACAAGTAAAGAGGCAGGAAATCAAGCTCCAAGAACTGATGGAATCTCTACTTTCACATCAATTAGAACAACAACAGCTTAAGAACAACTTAACAATGGAATTGGAAGAAAACAACAAGCGGATGGAGAATATGCTGTCAGGAATGGAACAGAACTTCAACAAGTCACTGGATCAGAAATTCAATGCACTACTATCCAGGGTGACTACTGCGCAGGACAAGGTCGCGGACAGAGGAGAAAGAATCATGATTACGCCGCTGCCTCATCAGAGATTGCAACCTGAAGGAGATCAACAAAATGCCTGCAGAAGAGATTGGAGTAAGTACCAACTTCCTAATCCTCCTAAGATAGATTTGCAACTGTTTAGTGGAGAAAATCCTAGGGAATGGTTGCGCAAGTGTGATAAGTACTTCATGAATTACCAAATTCTGGACAACTAAAAGGTTGAAATCATAGAAATGTACTTCGGTGGAAAGGTTGATAAGTGGTTTCAAGGCATTAAACTTGAGAGGCCTGGATTGAGTTGGACAGAATTTGGAGATCTGTTATGCAAAAGATTCATAGACAGTAATTTCAAGGATATAGTAGAGGAATTTAATAAGCTGCAACAGGGAGGCAGTGTGAGGGAATATTAGGAGCAGTTCGAAGAATTGAAACCATTGATGTTAGTTAAGAATAGGAATTTAGATGAGAATTATTTCATTTCTAGCTTCATTAGTGGCTTGAAGGAGGAGATCAAACCTGTGATTCGAATGCTGAAGCCTGCTACTTTGACTGAGGCTTTCGAGCTGTCTCAGTGGCAGGAGTACTCACTCAAAATGCAGAATAAGAACTCCAAACAGTCTAGAGAGGGTAGGTTTGGATTTTCAAGAGGAAACACATCAGCTGTAGACAGCAACACTTACAAGGTTCCTCTCAGTAATGCTCCTAAGAACCCTAGGTACAGTAATAGGGTGCTGGAGGATGCTAAGGACGTGAAGAAGATTTCAGCACAGGAACTGCAGTTTAGAAGAAGTAGGGGACTGTGCTTCAAGTGTGGGGAAAAATATGGCGTAGGCCATCAGTGTAAGCTAGGGCATGTAAACTGTATGATATTGGAGGATGAAGAGGATGCAGTTTTTGAAGATGTGTGGGTGAGCAGGATGAACAGACAGGGAATCCAGGGCGAACTATGGAACTGTCCTTACATGCATTGTCTGAGTCCCTGAGAAGGAAAACAATTACATTGACAGGCATCCTAGATGGGGAGAAAGTTTTTATTCTGGTAGACACTGGTAGTTCAGACAGTTACATCAACAGTGAGATGGTAATTGGGATGGATATTGCTTACAGACAGGTTGAACAGCCATTTTCTGTCATAATGGGAAATGGAACCACTGTGACCAGCAATGCTATCTGTCCTAATGTGCACTGGAAAATTAACCAACATAGTTTCAGATTCGATCTGAAGGTGATGGAGTTAGAAGGATGAGACATAATTTTAGGGGTGGACTGGATGACACACTTTAGTCCTATCACGTTTCACTTCCAGCAACTCAGGATATCCTTACACAGTGAAGGAAATGAAATTCACTTGCATGGACAAGCAGAGGATTGTGATATGGATTTAATCAGAGAAAGGGATCTGAGAACTTTCATAGAGTATAAACGACAGATGTGCATGGCATTGAATTGTAAGAAGGAGACAGAAGAAGAGTCAGCAGTTATTCCCCAGGAAGTCATGGAAGTGCTTCAGGATTATGATGATGTGTTCCAGACTCCAAGCTCCTTGGCCCCTCACAGAAGTGTTGATCATGAGATTCTCCTCAAAAATGAGGCACAACCTTTCAAATTGAAGCCTTACAGGTACCCCCACTGTCACAAGGAGGAAATAGAGAAACAGGTTGCAGAAATGCTTCAAAAGGGAATAGTCAAGTACAGCAACAGCCCTTTTGCTTCCCCTGTGCTGCTGGTTAAGAAGAAAGAAGGGACCTGGTGTTTTTGTGTGGATTATAGGAAGTTGAATGAAATGACCATCAAGGACAGGTTTTCAATTCCAACGTGGATGAACTACTGGATGAGTTAGTTGGTTCTGTTTACAAAACAAAATTGGATCTCACAACAGGGTACCATCAGATCAGGGTTAAGCCTCAAGACACTTTCAAGACAGCTTTTCAGACTCACTGTGGGCACTTTGAATTCTTGGTCATGCCCTTTGGGCTCACTAATGCACCAGTAACCTTTCAATCATTGATGAATCAGATATTTCAACCCTATCTGAGGAGGTTTGTATTGGTCTTCTTTGACAATATTCTGGTGTATAGTCCTACCATGAATACTCATGTTCAACACTTGAGGGCTGTGTTTGAGGTTCTGAGGAAACATCAACTTTATGCGAAGAGATCTAAGTGTGCATTTGCTCAGAAGAGAGTTGACTACTTAGGGCATACTATCACAGATAGAGGTGTTAGCATGGACTATTCAAAAATTTGTAGCATTTTGCAGTGGCCTGTGCCTCAGTCAGTTAAGGAGTTGAGGGGTTTTCTGGGCCTTACAGGGTACTATAGGAGGTTTATTCGACACTATGGTCTGATGTGTAAACCACTCACTGAGTTACTAAGGAAGGATAACTTCATGGAACAGTCAAGCTCAAGACTCATTCGAACACTTGAAAAGATTGATGTGCTCAGCTCCAGTTCTCCAGTTACCCGATTTTACAAAGCCTTTTGTGGTGGAGACAGATGCTAGTGGGGGAAGAATTGGAGCTGTCTTAATGCAAGAAGCACACCCCATTGCCTTCCTGAGTAGGGCACTTTCAGTCAAAAACTTGGGACTCTCAGTCTATGAGAAAGAGCTCTTAGCTCTGGTAATGGTTGTCACAAAATGGAGACATTATCTAGTGGGAAATCATTTCATTATAAGAACTGATCATCAGTCATTGAAGTATCTCTTGGATCAGAAGCTTAACACTGCTATTCAACACAAATGGATGACTAAACTATTGGGGTTGGATTATAAGATAGAATATAAGAAGGGAGCTGAGAATTTGGTAACAGATGCCTTATCCAAGAGGCATGAACCTGCACACCAAAAGGAGCTGGGATCCTGCTTAGCTGTCACATCTGTTAAACCTGGTTGGATGGAGGAGTTGCAGAAGAGCTATGAAGGAGACTTGCAATGCCAAGATATCATGAGCCAACTAGTCCTAGACCCCAATGCACACGCTGAATACAGCCTGCTGGATGGAATTCTGAAGTATCAAGGGAAGATTTATGTAGGGGGAGCCAACAACATTAGGAGCCAACTGATTCAAACCTTGCATGACTCTGCCTTGGGAGGGCACTCAGGTCAGAGGAACTGCTGGCAGAAGCTCAAGTCCTTGTTCTATTGGCCTGGAATAAAGCAGGCAGTGATTGCATATGTGCAGAACTGTGATATTTGCCAGAAGAATAAAGCTGAGCATGTTCCTTATCCTGGATTGATACAACCAATTCCTATTCCTAAACAAGCATGGCTTCACATCACTATGGACTTTATTGAGAAACTGCCTAAGTCACAGGGATATGATACTGTCTTGGTAGTGATAGACAGATTTACCAAGTTTGGACACTTCATCAAACTTACTCATCCCTTCACAGCTAAGACAGTCGCTCAGATTTTCCTAGACCATATCTACAAGATGCATGGACTGCCAGAGTCTATCATCACTGATAGAGACAAAGTGTTCACCAGTGTGTTCTGGAGGGAGCTCTTCAAACTAGTTGGAGTGGATCTTCACTATTCATCAGCTTATCACCCTCAAACTGACGGCCAGAGTGAAAGGTTAAACCAGTGTGTAGAAAGTTATCTGAGGTGCATGACTGGTGAACTACCCTCACAGTGGAGTAAGTGGCTGCCACTAGCAGAATGGTGGTACAATTCCACCTACCATTCTAGCTTGAATATGACCCCTTTTGAAGCTCTGTTTGGATACAAGCCTACACCATTGCCACTAGGTCCATATCTGGACTCAGTGGTACCTACAGTGTCTGATATGGTCCAAGAGAGAAGCAGGATTTCAAGTTGCATCAAAGAACACCTTGCGAAGGCTCAACAGGGAATGAAACACTATACGGATCAGCACAGAACTGAGAGGAGTTTTTCGGTAGGGGATTGGGTGTTCTTGAAACTACAACCTTATAGGCAGCGAACTGTAGCAGTGAGGAAATGTCTCAAATTGGCTGCCAAGTATTACGGACCATTCCAGGTTGAGGAGAAGGTTGGAGCAGTAGCCTACAAGCTTAAACTACCAGCAGATGCAAGAATTCACCCTGTGTTCCATGTTTCTTTTCTTAAAAAGAAGCTGGGACCACTGCAGTACAGCTCTCCTAAGTTACCAGAATTGGACGTATGTGATCAATGTCCATTGAAACCAGAGGCTATACTTAAGCGAAGAGCTATCATGCGTGAAGGAAGAACTGTCATCCAGTTCTTGATCAAGTGGAATCACTTGGGCTATGATGAAGCTTCGTGGGAGGACAAAACATTCATAGAAAACCAGTTTCCTGAGTTCCAGACTTGAGGACAAGTCTGTTTTTTGTGGGGGAGGAATTGTTAGGAGCGGGTAATTGGGTTAGGAATTGGGAAATCGGGTCAGAAATTGAGGGCATGAAACGATGTCGTTCCATTTAATAGCAATTGAATTGGGTAGGGCGGTTAATGGCTGAGTCGGATGAATGTATTAAAGGTGGGGCCCACTTGTGTACAGTAGACAAGAAATAACAGAATTAGTTACTTCCCTCTCTTGCTGATTCCTTTCTCTCTCTCTTCTCTCTCTCTCCTTTCTCTCCTCACTTCCTCATTTCCTTCCAGTCATCTTTTCCCTCGCCAGATTCAATTCAAATTGCATGATTACTGCTTCAGATCCTAACATTCTCCTCCATTCCTGCCAACTATAGCCCATTTGTAGTTCGGCCGTCCATTGGTATTGAAACAAAAATCTTCTTGAGTTGAAACATAAATTTTGAGGCCTTGTTGAATGAGAGTTTTCATGTTGTGAAAGCCTATTTAATGAGAGTTTTCATGTTGAATGACAATTTTTAGGCCTATGTTGAATGACAGTTTTCTTCCAATGCACATTCTTCTCCTCAATTTAGGCCAAGTATAGCCCATGGGTATTTTCCAGTACCACAACGATAGACATAGTTGAATCAGAGTTTTCTTATTGTCAGCTTATATATCCAAGAATTCAAGAAGCAATATCCACAGGAAAGCAAATTGAAGAAAGAGCTCATATGGTTTGGCAACCCATTGAAGGGCGGATTTATCAAATTTCAAGCCACTTGGGCACATCAAAGGAAACAGAATAACATGCTTGGCTCTCATTAACTTGTGGAATACAAAACTTGAGCAAATTTAGAGAGATGGTTCTCAATTGAATGAGACCATTTTAACACACTTCAACGGGAAATTACAACAGAACTTGTCTAGTATTTGTTAGTCTAATCTCCTTTATATTTCATTAAAGGACACACCATCGGCTCTTGCCCTCCCCTGATCGAACCAAATGACAGTCCGGAGGCACTTGCCCTCAATGAGCAACTTGAAAGCCTTGTTGATGTCTTCAAGTTTGATCTCATGCGTCACAAACAAGTCCAGCTGAAGCTCCTGCATTTGCGTTCAAAGATTTAAGCGATCAGAAAGAGATGTAGCATTTGATTCATTTTTCTTCATTTTGCAACAGGTGAAGAACAATTGTGTGGTAAAATTGCCATTGAAAGCGTAGTGAAGGAACAGTTACCTTTTCCAAGTAACGTTTTGCTAGAATGGCAATATCAAGATTAGGCTTGAGACCACCATATTGGACTCCTGTGATGGTCTTCCCACTATGATTATTCACTAGGGAGTTGAGGATAAACTGCGAGTCTGGCTTGTCCACTCCTAATATGATGGTCTTTCCCCATCCCTGAGGTTACAGATTGAGCATAAAATCACATTTAGTAGCTGAACACAGCAAAACAAATGCTCTAGGGCAGATCAAAATGATGTGCCATTTCAGAGACGAACCTTTCTGCAGCAAGTAAATGCTTCTTGTGATAGGGATGGCAAGCCCACGCATTCAAAGCAGTAATCAGCACCAAGGCCATCAGTCATCTCAAGAATCACCTAATTTGTCAAGAAAAAGAACAGGAGTTGAAAATTAGGACTATCAACATACCAACGGTGAAAAGCTTAACTTCAATACAGTACACACTGTTTTCCAAAGTAAAACTGCATTGCAGTATGAAATATTAGGTATATACCTCGCTCGCAAGTTTGCCGCCAAGTTCCCTTGGGTTGATAAAATGGGTGATGCCAAACTTTTTACCTGAAGAAAAGCAAAAATCCTGCTAGTTGAGAAAGAGATCATATGGGGGATTGCAGCCTGAACTTGAGGCCTATGCTTTATGGAACTCTGAAAACTTCTCAAATATGCATTGTTTACCTATTTCAACTTTGTCCGGGTTCAGATCCACACCGATAATTGTCTTAGCTCCACGAAGTCTTGCTCCTTCAGCAACCTATAAAATTTTCCACTTCTGAATCAATACTTTGATGGTCTATAACAAATCTAATGCAGTATGAATCAAGAAACTTTGATACTAATAGGAATGCTGCAAGACTTTACCGCTAATCCAATTACTCCCAATCCAAAAATAGCGACAGTTGTACCCTCTTCAATATCGGCTGTTTTCCATGCCGCACCTACACCTGAAAGAAGAGTTCAGGTTTACAAGATGGTAAGTCATGGCGTACAAAAAAATGTGCCAGTGAGCTATATTGTGCTCATCTGCAACGGAAAATGTGAAGTAGGTCCTACGAACAATACAAGTTCAAAACGAATCGAATTGAGCCAGGAAGAATCGAAGCGAATGGGCATTACCAGTTGATACTCCACAGCCAAGCAAGCATGCTCTACTGGCTGGAAGTGCAGGATCTACTTTTGTAACGTGAGTGATGTCCACCACAGTGTACTCACTGAAACCTGATGTGTAGCCAAAGTGGTAAATTGTCTCTCCTTTGGTATCAGAAAATCGGCTAGTCCCATCTCTAATATAAGGAGACAATTCGAATCTCAATTTGGAGCATTGGTTGCTTTTGATGGATGTGCAATCAGGACATTCTCCGCAGTAAGCCAAGAATGATGGAATGACTGTGTCTCCCACCTTTACATCCTCGACTCCCTCTCCAACGCTCTCCACAACCCTGCGTTGAAAAAAAAAAATCAAGCAAGATCAGAAATCGACCAAATGCTTTGCGCAAAGTCATGACCTTGTTAGTACTCAGCAAGAATGGAAAAACTCACCCAACAGTTTCATGACCAAAAATTCTTGGATAATATCCATGAGGTTCCTTCAAACAGAACAAAAGAGTTTGTCAGAATATGAGCTAAGTACAGATTCATTAGCAAAGTGATGTTGATCTGTGTGTGATTAGAGGGCATACTTTGAGCCTCCAGAAATGGATGTCACTGAAACAGAGGGCAGAGCATAAGACTCGAACGCGAAGCTCACGGGCTTTTGGAGGGGCAACTATGATTTCCTCTATCACTAATGGTTCCCCTGCTTTCCTGGCAACGGCAGCTGCATCCAACAAACAAAGTAATTACACATCTTCTGGCAGATTTCAAGAACAAGTACATATGTGCAATCAGCATAGAATCCGTGTAACAGAGGATTGTGGATAATTATCATAATTTCCACACACTCCACATTACTATATTGCCCGAATTGGAGATGGATTGAGCAGAGAAATTCAACATAAAAACCAGCAATTACTTGATGGCAAGAGGGCTATTAAAGAAACTCAAAAAACAGGGCAAGATTATTATACTTCACTACCATGACTGTCAAAGAGGGCACGAAAATGAGGTACGAGGTTGCCATGGAATGGAAGAACAATATAGTATTTTATTCAAGCATGCAAAATAAAAACATGGAAGATAACTCAACAACAACGACTAAGTAATGGAGAGTATTCCTCTACCAATATAGTGGCATATTGCATCTTAGTATTATTTACCTCTGCAATGGATGGGCTTCCCAACAGTGTTGCTTACTTCTTGGTTCTGTGCCATTGCAATGAACACAGATTCTCTCAACGAAAACTGAATAGAAAACTAAATAAAAGACTAATACGACTGTAATACAAATGCAAGAGAACTTGACGAAGTACGATGGAAGGAAAACCAGTGTAGCTTAAGGTATTTATAGGGGTCGGCGGCAGGGGTCGGCGAATAAGGAAATGAGGCTGGGCAAGCCATCAGAAGATATTTTATCCTGTGTCTCAAACAAGGAAATGAGGTTGAAACTTGAAAGTAACATCCTTCTTATACCCGATTGGCATAGCATTTGGATAGCATTCTAATTCTAAAGTTATTTTGTAGCCTCCTCTCCATTGTCCTTTCTCTCAAATTTTCATAAATATATCTTTGGATAACAGACACATTTATAAAGTTATTTTCAAAAATTGACTTTAGCTTTTTTTAACCATGTTGCTCAACCTTGGTTTTTCTTTCAAAAAAAAAAACTTTTTTTTTGTCTTTCTTTAAAAATTTTTCTATGGAAACACCTAGGCCTTTTTCTTTCTTTCTTTCAACTCCAATAATTCTAAAAGAAAAATGACACTAAGATTTGATAATAGAAAATTTCGTCCTATTCTAAGATATTATTTACATTGAAAATATTTATATCTTATGTTTCCACATAAGACATGAAATAGCTAAATTTATTATCTTAATTAGAAATTTGTAATATTTTCACTAGTCTAAATATAAAAGTAATTATGGAAAAATTAATTTGGTTTTCAAAATGGATTGTTAAATTTGTAATTTGATGTTTGGTCAAACCCAATATCAAATTTTATTACTAAAATAGGAAATTTTTTTGTAATTAAACTTTCTTTACTAACGAATTGTATTAAAAATTCATGCTAATTTTTTTCTTAGTAAGAGGAAATGACTATATGTACTAACAGATAGCAGAATTGTGCTATTAACTAATACGACAGGCTATATTGTAAAAGAATGAGTTTTCATCCTTCAACTTACAACTTCTAATAAATAGCATAACAAAATTATTTGCTATTTGGAAAGAATATTCACTATGCTACCCAATGAAAATGAAAGCTAGAATAGTTAATACTAACTTATCTTGGCAAAAGAAAATATAAAGTCTGACGCATTGAGCATGGAAATATAAAAAGAACATCAATCCCTTTTGAAGCACATCTAATTTGTCACTTTACATAATACTGTAAGGGGCTTATGTATATATTTTCAAATGTTCGAGGATTATGTGGTAATATGCGGAACCACAGAGCTAGAGATAACTAATAATTTAAACCTCTTTTTTCTTTTCTCTTTTCTTTTTTTGTGGTGGGGTGGGGTTTGGGGGTTGAACATTTCATGCCAATTTGCACGTTAGAACGCATAATTTTTCTTGAGCATGCCAAGACTTTCTGAGGTCTGTGGAATAAGCGTTAGATAACTAACTTGGAGGTATCCTCATAATCCAAGGATGTTGAAACTTGACAGCGAAACACTCGTAAGCAACTTGGATAGAATTTACTCTTGAGTAGACAAGCTTATACAAAATTCGTAGGAAAAACATACAACTTTCTTGCAGACCTATTTTCTAATACTATTAGATATGTTTTTTGAATTATTTGCAAACTACATATACAACCATCCCTGTACTAACTTTTTATAGTTTAACTTTAAAGTGTTTTTGATATCTTGCTAGTTTGTAATTTTGATTCAAGGTTGATAGAAAAACATTGTTCAGAAAATGTGAAATAGAAAGACATTTTTAGTTTAATCTCCAAGTGTTTCTTTCCGGCCTCTTCCATTTTTTTTTTCCGGCCTCTTCTTATAAGGTTTGGAGTCTCTCCATAAATTTAAAAAAAAAAAAAAAAAGAGAGACTACGAAATATAGAATATACTGATATATAAAATATCCATTTAAACTCCATCCCCAAGTACAGACTAAATATCTTGTTTTTAGGGTACGAAAAGAATAATGGTTGTTAAGCGAACTATGAAACTGACCTTTCAAAAGTTGAACATAGTGGAATGACTAAAGAACGTTAAAATTTCACACGAGACTTAATTCGAACAAACTACAAGCATACGTTCAAAAGTTTGTAGGTTCTTGTAAGGCTTTTATAACACTTTGTTCTAAATGTACAAGTAAGCCCACTTTAAAATTCTAACATTATTTCCACCCCTAATTTGTGTAAACTTTTGGATAGAAATTTTATAATTTTGTTGACTAAATTAATTAGTTCCGCCTATTATTCTGTACGTTCAGGACACAAAATAGAAATACCTTTCCTATAAGATGTACACAAAACTGATAAGGTTTTTTTTTTTTTTTTGAAGGAAATGATAAGAGGTTTGACACAGGTCGTCCTTAGGTTTAGGTAAATGTTTTTTTTTTCAAGGTAAATGTTTGATAAGTGACTTTGAAGCATCTTCATGATCAATAAATCCAGCCTTCGCCAAGCGAACAACTTGAGTAGAATTTATTTTTAACTGCCTAGATAAAGTAACAATATGTTCTTGATTGACCTGATGATGGCATGACAATCTTGAAGAAAATTTACAAGATTGTTCTTGAGATTTATATGTGGCATTAGGAAATTGGAACATTGAATCCCAATGCGTTTTGTTTAACTCAAGTTGATTAGATAATTGCAGCATCTCATCAACTAATTGGGTTTAAAAAGTGATGCAATTTGTTGCTCATCATTGCATACGTTTTTTGGTGCTTTACTTTTTGTGCCGTCATGATGATGCTGTTGCACTGCTTCAATTCAAAGGAATGTTTAGCATTTCAACTTATGCTTCTCCAAATTGTGATGATTGGAGACCAAAGACAACACATTGGAAAGCAGATACAGATTGTTGCAATTGGGACGGAGTCACATGCCACAACCTCACTGGTCGTGTAATTGGGCTGGATCTGAGTTGCGGCCGGCTTCAGGGAGTCATCCATCCAAACACTACTCTTTTCCATCTTTCCCATCTCCGCCGCCTCAACCTTGCTTTTAACAATTTCACCGGTTCACGGATTTCACACCGGTTTGGCTCGCTAAAAAGTTTGACCCACCTCGATCTCTCACAATCATATTTCGAGGGTAAAGTTGCTTTAGAATTATCATACCTATCCAACCTAAATTCACTTGATCTCTCTCTCAATAAGTTTTTAAGATATGAACCTAGCAATTTTGAAGCGATGCTTCAAAACATAACCCATTTAAGAGAGCTATCGCTTTGGTTGGTGAACATCTCATCCGAGTTAAGGGTGAATTTTTCTTCATCTTTGACATATCTAGACCTCAGCAATACTGGAATAAGAGGTAATCTACCAAATAATGTTTTTCATCTGCCGAATATGCAGGTTCTCCGGTTAGCTGGCAATGAGAATCTTATTGTTAGTTTACCGAAATTGAACTGCAGTATTTCTGATTCTCTGAGGCAGTTGGACCTATCACATACAAATTTCTCTGCTGCGTTGCCGGATTTAATTGGGTGCATAGGGTTCTTAAATTCTTTGGATCTAGGATTTTGTCAAATTTCTGGTATCATTCCTGAATCAATTGGCAACCTTACACAGCTTACTGAATTGTCTCTAGATGGTAACTATCTTAGAGGGAAAATTCCAGATAAATTTTCCAATTCACAAAAGATAAGTAGGCTGTTATTTGGTTACAATTTATTGTCCGGAAACATTCCAAACTCACTTCTCAACCTTACACATCTTAGCTTTTTAGACCTCTCCAAGAATCAAATGACGGGGTAAATCAGAGATTTCAAAAGTAGGTTACTATTACGAATTCGGTTGGAAAATAATCAACTAAGTGGTTCAATTCCTCCATCAATTTTTACTATTCCAACCCTATTTAGCCTTGACCTTTCATCAAATTATTTTACTGGGATTGGGCAAGACTTGTTTGTGGACTTCAATCAGTTTCAAAAGAGCCCTTTTCTAAATGAAGCACCATGGAACGCTACAAACAACGTGAACATTTCCTATCCAGATTATTTGTCATACTTGAACCTTTCACATAACTTTTTGACCGGTTCCACAAACCAACTTCCTATGACTCCATCTTTGGAGTACCTAGATGTGAGTTCCAACTCACTTCATGGCCCAATACCTTCTTCTATCTGTAACGCAAGTCTTCTTAAGATTCTTGATTTGTCAACTAACAATTTGTCCGGCCCAATTCCCCAATGCTTGGGAAACTTCAGCCAGCATCTAGACATTATGGATTTGGGAAACAATAGGCTTTCTGGCACCATTCCCACAACATTTTCAAAAGGCAACTCTCTGCGGTTTCTTAAGCTGAATGACAATCAATTGCACGGGCCAGTGTCACGATCTTTAGTTCATTGTGAATATCTGGAACTCCTTGATTTAGGGAACAATGAGATAGATGATAAATTTCCAGTTTGGTTGGAATTTCTTTCTAATCTGGAGGTCCTAATACCATGGTTCGAAGTCTCGGCCGAGACCGAGACGACTCGGCCGAGTCGTCACCGTCTCGGCCCCTACCGATACGATACCGTGACGAAACGATACCAAAATACTTGACTCGCCGAGAAATCGGCCGAGTCGTCACCGTGACGGATTGACTCGGCGAGTCACACCGAGTCATTCCGAGTTATCCCGAGTCAAGACGAGAAATCAGCCGAGTCACACCGTGACGGATTGACTTGGCCGTTTCTTTTACTATTTTTTAATTATTTTTATTTAGCATACTTTTTTATATTATTAACAATTTTTAGAATATTAAATACTTTAAAATTTGCGTCTCACCGAGACCGCGACCGATATGCCGAGACCGATGTGGAACGTTCCGGGCCGCGACCACAACCGCGACCGTGACTTTGAACCATGCCTAATACTGAGATCTAATCGATTTCACGGAGCAATTGGCAATTGTCAAACTAAAAGTCCATTTCCTCAGCTGAGAATTATTGATGCATCCCACAACGAGCTCACTGGTGCACTACCTAAAGACATTCTCAGCAATTTCAAAGCCATGAAAAGTTCAAAGCCTCGCCTAAAGGAAGCCGGGTATATGAGAGGACTTGCCATTAGAGTTTATTATTACATCCATTCTGTGGAATTATTTATCAAAGGGGCAGAGTATAGTCTTGAAAGAGTCCTAATAGCTCAAACAGCCATTGACTTCTCAAGCAACAGATTCAAAGGACAAATTCCAAAGATTATCGGATCCCTTCATTCTCTTCAATTACTCACACTGTCTCATAATAACTTCAGTGGTCCAATTCCTAAGGCATTAGGGAATTTGAGTATGCTTGAATCTCTGGACCTCTCGTGGAACCAACTTGAAGGAACCATTCCTAGGGAGCTACTGAATTTAGATTTTCTTGGATTCTTAAACCTATCTGAAAATCGTCTCGTTGGACCCATTCCACGAGGAAGGCACTTTGATACATTTGGAGATGATTCATACAGAGGGAATTTGGACTTGTGTGGATTTCCACTGACTAAAGATTGTGGAGATACAAAGGCACCACCACCAGCCACGCCATTGGAAGTCGAACAACAATATGATGATTCTGAATTCTTTGATGGGTTCACTTGGAAAGCTGTTCTCCTGGGATATGGTTGTGGATTAGCGCTCGGATTAGTTATGGGAGGTCTCATTTTCTCAACTGGAAAACCAAGATGGTTTGTACTGATTGTCGAAGAGTCGTTCAAACCGCGAAGGCGACCGAGGAAATGGATCCACATACGAATTTAAGAAGGGCAATGCAATAAATGGTAAGCAGGTATTCTTTTTCTACCCCTATTGTCCAATAATGTTATTGCCTTTGCATAATTACCAATTATAACATTATCCTTCTTCTTTATTTCTTCATCAATCATAATAGCTTTTAAGCTATTGTGATTCTATTAAATTAACTGATTACTGAACTTCGTTGGATGATAATTTTTTCGTATGGCTAATCTGAAAAGCTTGACTTGTAATGCCCAGGTCTATCCATGGAGTGGAAATAAGGAAAAGATTCGGTTCATTTCCAGTTGTACGTGTTGTGTTTTTTAGGCTGTAATAGTTACTTGTGGTTTTCGAGCCTCAGAGTGTCGAGTGATTATGGCTCCTTGCGATTTTATCTGCAGCTTTATAATTGAAAGCAAAAGACATTTCAATGGTTTGTGTATTGAAAGTTGTCCAATGTGCGTTACAAGAATGATCCATCAAAAGACTACAAACTCATCGTGTTTTCAAATGCATCCCTTCACGAGTGAAGGTTGACATTCAATTTTGCAAGGATCAGGCCTTCAAGAAAACAAAAATCATGTTGAATTTTGAAAAGAAAAAACAATCAAATTATGACATTACAGCAATGAGAAAATATGATTGCAACTCTGAAATGCAAAAAGAATAAAATGCCAGTAAACAGTTCTTTTTTTTATAAAAAAAAAATTCTTGTTACCAATTTTAAGCTTTACAAATTTCATTGATTTGAAATTTTAAGATCATATTCATAAGTACACTCGGTTATGGATGTTATCTTCTGTGTTGGCTGTTTTTAAGAAATCAATTAAATTTTACAACAACTAACAGTGGCAGGAACAAAAATCTAAGAATGAGCCAGTTGTAGGTACAAATGATCATAGATTTTGCTTACCCAAATAAAAAAAAAGCATAGATTTTTTTTTAAAAAAAAAAATTAATTGTAGGGTGGTACAGTGGTATTGTTGTACCTTTTCTAGTGAAATTGTAAGAAAGGAAGTTTAGAAAGTAAGTGATAGGGTATTAATTGTTAGTATTTTTATTATTACTTTTCTCCTTTGTCTCCGTCAAATATTGTTTTAAATTGTTAATATATACTTATATTTGACATTTAGGCCTATCTTCCAGAAGGGGACTGAAAAGTGCTAAAAAGGGGACCTGTTAGAGAAAATTGCTCCACAGTGGGAGACTCCAAAGAGCTTCAAAAACCTGGCCCATAGAGTGGGGCAGAGGGAGTGCATTTCCTTTTGCTGATTAGGAATGGTCAGAGCATGGGAGTCTTTGATTAGCAATAGGAAACAAAAGAGAAAAATTCGACAGAGAGCCTCAGTTTTTGTACTTGGACTCCCAATTCGCTGGGGACACAGAGAGCATTATGGAGTCATTTTGCTTTTAAGAGACAAATATACAGAGGCTAGTGATGCTTAGCTTTTAGCAATAGTTTAGTTTTCTTCCCTTTTCCTTTCGTGCGCGCCGACTGTTTGACAAAATTCCCAACGGGAGAAACACCTTTTATTCCTTGATTAATTAGTGAAAAACGGTTTGACGCTCATGAGTTCAATTAATTTGTGTGGAGATTTATTTATGCGGCGTGGCTAATCTCTTCACCTAGTCAAGGATCAACTCAACGGCGCAATCCCAAATATTTGTGAGATCTAATTAGTTTTCATGCGTTCATTAATTTGTTAATATTTGCACGTTGTCTACTTGAATTTCCTTGGGATTATTTTGTTAATTGGATGTCAAGGACCCGATGTTCAATGCGACTTATTAATCTCCTGCCAAATTAGTCAATTAAATTCGTAATTGTTTGGTTGATTAATATTAGTGGCAACTGGCGTGTTTACACACTAGGGGAACGTGCAATCTAATTTAAATAATTCTCGTAGCGTGTTATTGATTGGTGTTAGGTTTTTCTAGTTCTTAATGCAATTGAGAAATTAATTCCTACGGTCGTACCTAGGAGTATTTTCTGGTTAGGGGTAATCAATGGTCATACTTTGGTTATCAATAAATTAAGGAAAAATTGGTCGTTAGAGTTCGTCGGCAACTATAACTAGCCTATTAATAAATTAAGTGAACCTCCCTTGCATCAATGATGGGGTAAGTGGACTGTGTCTGAGTAGTTGTATCCTTGGCTAGAATTTATCTATTCTTGATTTAATTCCTGCCTATATTCGTGCTAGTTAATTATTTATTTTGAGTTGAATTACTTAATTGTTTTTAGTTTCATTCCGATAAAATCCCCCTTTACCAATTGGAATTTCAGAGAGACAAATATCTCCAGTCCCTGAGGAGACGACCCTGCTTGCCACTGTCTACTTGTTAGTAAAGTTTGTCAATTAATTAATTCTGGTATATCGAATTAAGCAAACTCTTCGAGAACATGGTGAATCAAGTAACCCATTGCACACCTAGAGTCCCTACTTCAGTACCTAGAATTGATTATTGACTGCTTTTACTGGTAGTTTGATATTTTTATTATTATTGCACAGTTTCGGCACCTGTCAGTGAGATAACCCTCTGCACAAAGAAATAATTGTATCCCTTGTACATAGAAATAGAAAGAGATCTTTTTAAGTTTTCTTGCAATACAATCCCTACGGGTGAACAAAAATAAGTTTAGTAACTAATGACTAGGATTTAAAAAAAAAAAAAAATTTGTACAGAAATTTCCTACATAATAGGAGATATCGCAAGAACTGGAGCTTGAAAATGGGGGAGAAAAAATAACTTGCTTTCTCTTTTTTCTATATTTGATAGAGACTGAGGTTATTGAGGAATAGTGTAAAGTAGTAAAAAAAAAAAAATTGAATCCACTAGTGAAAACTAGTTGCGCCTTCAAATGCCTCACAATTGAAGGTTGAGATTTATGCTATTGCAAGATTCACGCCTTCAAACAATATCATATTGGATCTTTTTAAAAAAAAAAGAAAAGAAAACATTACAATGAACAGTATTTCCTCCATTTCATGTTACCAATTTTAAGCTTTTTAATCAATAATATTTGAAATTTGAAATCTTATTTAAAAAAAAATTAAAAAGTTTGTAAATGTTATGTTGAGCGGATTCCATAAATCCCTATCTATTTTTTGGCTCTTGAGATCCACCCACAAATGAACGTTCACACTTCGATCTTTTTATCCCAAAAAATGAATGGCTGATGGCAGTGAACGGAAATTAGTGGAGTGACTTTTCATGAATCATGCCAATACTTTTGTAAAAGAACACGTTGGATGACTTGAGCGGAATCTTCATAATCTGAAGGTCCAGTCTTCACCAAGCTTCGTAGAAAGTGAAAGCAGTAAGTCTTTTTCTTGACTAGACCTGAAGACGAGAGAGCACTAGCTGTGTTTGCAGAATTTGATTATTATTACTCTATAAAAAGCACGATAAGTCTTTAATACGGGTGTAAGTAAAAACTAATCATAGTTTTTATGATACATATATATTCTCCTTTACACTAATAAATGGATGGATTACATTGCATTTCCTTAATAATAATTAATAAGAATTATGCTAATGGTTACAAATAAACATTCCTTGTATTATGGTGATTTTGGTGAATTAAACCAGAACAAGAATAACCAATTCATTGCATTTCATCAATAATTAATATCAATTATGCCAACAATTACAAGAATGAAAAACATTCCCTTGAGTTATAGTGAATTAAATCGAAAAAAGAAGAACAAATTTTATTTATAAATTATAAAAAATATGGTGAATCTTAGTGGTTAATACTGTAAGCAAATAATGATATTAGTTTTTGTGATGCCAAAATTACACTCCTCTCTAATAAATGGACAAATTGCTTTCATTTTATCATTAATAAATAATATCAAACATGCTAGCAGTTACAAAATGAAAGATTCCTTACTTTTTTATTTACCAAAAGAAAGAAGAACAAATTTTATTTACAAAATCCAAGTTAAAAAGTACTTCAAACATGAAACAAAACATAACAAATTGGTACGATGAATCTCTTAAAAAGTATCATGAATCTTTTATTTTTTGGATACAAGTGAATTAAACCTTAAGAGTACCTTTTTAATATGCATATATTAGTATTGAGTAAAAAAAAAGGGTTAATACAAAATATAATTGGAAATGGAGAGCCAAGGTAGGCAAAGAGTTTTATGTTGGGAATTTATTTATTTAGATTGCAATAAAGATTAAATCTAATGAACTTTATCAATCATATTCTTATAACAGCTAACATTATTAAACTACAATTAATGAATATTATATTCATCAATGCCAATCATAATAATAATTAAAAAGTTGAAACATCCCTTTGAGTTATGGTGAATTAAGCCAAGAATTTTTTTTTTTATAAAATATCAATTTCAATGAGTACTTGAAAGGTGAATAAAAATATATCCAAGTTGAGTTTGACTATTATATAATAAATAATCTTAACATCTTGCAAGTTTTAATCATATAAACTCTATAATCATAAAACATATCATTAGTAAGAAATACGAACAAGTTTCACCAAATCAAAATATTTCTCTTCAAAGTTAAGCTATTTAAATTTGAACAATGGAATTTCAATATATTTAGATACTGTTATAATAGCACTATATATCATTTTACAATCCACCTTTAGCAAAAAAAAAATACTTATTAGAAAATCTCACTAAAACTAATAAACAATTCATAGAATGATTTAAAGGGGAGCAACAAATTATTCAAACTCAAATGGCATAAAAAATTTAGGTAATCTAAATTTAATTAAAAGACAAAAATATTGATACTGTTACAAAATAAAAGTGCTCTTGGAACAAAGAATGATTTATTGCTTGTGCATTTGTATTGGTTGGGGCAAACTAAGTTCAGAAAAAATATAAAATAATATAAATATTAAGTATCATATATTTTTTTGTCTCAATTACATTTATTCCTTCAAAATAATTGATTTTCTAAAAATTTTAAAGGGACAAAATCTAAAAGCATCATATTCACGTCCTCCATTACTAGTCTGCTTTGGAAAATTTTATTACTATAATAAGTTTTATGCTAATGACATATTTGAGACAAAAAGGTAATTGAGAAACATGTTTAGAAATTATCTCAGAAATGGCTGATAATCGAGGTCTATCAGACACCATATCAACTGCTTATTGTAGCGCTGATGTTAATTGTAAAGCTTAAATAATTAGTTTATTCCACATCATTGTAATAGTTACATGCATATTTTTCATGGACCAGCATTGGCAGAGGCAGTATAATTTTTCATGGAGGTCACCAATGCTTTTAAACGTGCGTTGAAGTCAACAGCCTTATAGTTATTCACACTGGAGCTCTGTTCTGTGGAGTCGAAGGTTAAAGAAGAGAGGCCCCTTAGAGAATTCACACTAATTCATGCACTGCTCTTATCTTGTTCGGGTAGTGGGCTACAAATTAGTACGTCCTGGGGAAACCTTAATTGTTTTTTGACCGGAGAAAACGTGATGTGTCAGGTCTATGATGAACTGGACGCGTAGTCATAGTTGTGGGCACAAAAAGAATTTTGACGAACTGTAGTCTTCCTCTGGTGTGGAGGCAAACTCTGAATTTCAATTCCTAAAATCCTCCTTCTCCAATGGATATTCCGTCCAATACATAGTAACCATCATACAAAAATTTTCTTTAACCAAAAAAGAAAAAAAATTAAATTACTATTTTAACCCCCTGTGGTTGTCGCATTTTATCACACTATCCCCTTATTATTCAATAACATCCACTTGAAATTAGATTCAAAACACATATTTACATAGAAAATTTTCATAAGTACGTGTGAGGTATAAAATATGATCCTCAACACTCTGCTCCATTTGGATTAACTGTTTTTTAAGGTGTTTTTGAAAAACTTTGCTGTAGTAGAGTTTTTAGAGTATATTTTGGAATATTTTTAGAAAATATTTTGAGATATTTAAGAGTAGAAGAGTTTCTAGAATATATTTTGAGATATTTTTTAAAATTTTAAAAAATTTAAACTAATTTTTAGATTATCTTTTAGAGTACTTTTTAAAAAAAAATTTTGTATTTGAAAAACTAGTTTTTAAAAAACACTCCAAAAGTAATCATTTGATCGCGAGGCTTTTAGTTTAACTCTCAAGTCTTTCTTTCCTTTTTGTTTTTCGCACCTCTTTTTATAAGATTTGAAGTCTTTCCATAAATCCAAAAAAAAAAAAAAGAGTATGAAATGTGGAATATACTGATATATAAAATATCCATTTAAACTCCATGTCCAGGTAGGCATGGCCATGGTTTCATTTGAAACCGGGAACCGGACCGGAACATACCGTTTGGAACTGGACCGGAACCGGAACCAGAACCGTGGAACCAGAGCCGTGGTAGAACCTTGGATAAAGGTTCCGGTTCTGGTTCTCTAAAAAATAGAACCAGAACCAGAACCGCCGGTTCCAGAACCGTTAAAAAAAATTAAAACAATTAATATAATGAATTTTTTATTACTTATGGTGATCGATTTCCTACTAATATTTTGAAACCCTCTAGTACACTGATAATAGTCTTAAAAGGGCTGTCAAAATTGGTGATAGAATACTTCTTGAAAGGTCGAAATAACAAAAGGTTTCACTTAATACTAATACGGAACTTGAATCATATCTAACTACCAAGTTTGAGCATGATGATAGTCGCTTAACTAAACAGTTTAAAGTCCTTGACTGGTGGAAGCGAAAATTAGAAAATTATCCTATCCTCTCCCTTATTGCTAGGCAAATTTTAGCAACTCCAGAATCAACAGTAGTAGTGGAACAAGCTTTTAGTGCCGGTGGAAGCATTTTGGATGAGACAAGATCGAGATTAAGCCCAGAATCACTAGAAATTCAAACATGCGTGGATGATTGGACTAGAGCAGAATATAGACAACAAGAAATGGAAAAAGATGAAAAAGAAGAATTCAATTATACAACTGATTCTAGTGCCGTCGCAAGCAATGAAGATGATTAAATAATTAATGTTTGTTTTGATATTTCATCTCAATTTCAATGAAAAAATCAAGTATTTTCTTTTCCATTTAAAATGATTACCATTTGATAGTGTAATGTATTTTTTAATTTGACAATGTAACGTATTTTTCATAAAATTTGTATTATCTATTTATTACTTTGTACTTTGTTGAATAATAATAAAATTAAAATATGATCTTTATTTTGTATTTATCTTTTACATTCTATTTAAAATTTTAAATATATTGTTATATTCGTAGTAAAATTGATAAGGATAAAAAATTAAATAAAATTGTACACAATTATACGGAATCAGAACCAGAACCACAAGGAATCGAAATCAGAACTATAAGGAACCAGAACTGGAACCAGAATCGGAACCGAAACCAGTATCTCTTTGACGAACCAGAACCGGCGGTTCTGAAACCAGAATCAGAACCATCTTATATGGTGCGGTTCTAGTTCTACCTCTTTGAAAAACCAGAACCGGGGCCATGCCCAGTCCAAGTATGTACTACATACCTTGTTTTTAGGATGCGGACAAAATAATGGTTGTTAAGCAAAAAGCATGAAACTCATCTTTTAAGAGTTGAAGACAGTGGAACGACTAAAGAACATAAAAATCTCACACAAGACTTAATTCGAACAAGTTACAAGCGTACATTCATAAGCGTGTATATTCTTGCAAGGCTTTTATGATACTTTGTTCTAAAAAAGAGGGAGTAAACCCCACTTTAAGATTCTAACATTATTATTCTGTGCGTTTGGGGCATAAAATAGAAATACCTTTCCTATAAGATGTACACAAAAGCGATTAGAGGTTTGATACAGGCGTAGGTAAATGTCTTTCTTTTTCTTCTTTTTTAAGGAAGGTCAAGGTAAATGTTTGATGAGGGACTTCGCAGCATTTTCATGATCAATAAATCCAGCCTTCGCCAAATGAACAGCTTGAGCAGAATTTATTTTTAACTGCCAAAATAAAATAAGAATACGTTCTTGACTGGCTTGATGATGGCATGACAATGTTGAAGAAAATATTGAAGAAAATTAGACAATATTGTTCTTGAGATTTATATGTGGCATTAGGAAGCAGGAACATTGTATTTGTGCTTACAAGCGTGAATTGACCCCAATGCATTTTGTTTAACTCAAGTTGTTTACGAACCTAAATCTATTCTCGAAATAAACTGAAAACATGGAAATCATATACCTTGTAGAAAAAAATTGGTGGCATCCAAAAAATGTATTTGTTACGATCTTTGTACCAATTTGATTAGATAATTGCGGCATTTCATCAACTAGTTGGGTTTAAAAAGTGATGCAATTTGTTGCTCATCATTTGCGTACGTTGTTGCACACGTAATAATAGACAGTAGAATTAAAATTAAAAGTTAAAATTTTACTTTTCAAGCTTTGGATTCTTTTTTCACGTACTTCAACTATCACCTGGCTCTACCTATAAGAAAAACCTCTTACAACTTTCTTTAAATAAGACCTCCTCCACACCTTTATAGAAACCGTTATGCTGATCATAAATTTATCAAGCAAGAATGAAGAGACAAATAACATTTTTCAGTGCTCTACTTTTCTCCTTTCTATTGCAACCTGAAGAAGTGATCAGTTTCACTTTCTTGGGAGATCATTTGTGCCGTCATGATGATGCTGTTGCACTGCTTCAATTCAAAGAAATGTTTAGCGTATGAACTTATGCTTCTCCATATTGTGGTGAATCGGGTCAGCATTCATATCCAAAGACAACACATTGGAAAGCAGATACAGATTGTTGCAATTGGGACGGCGTGATATGCCACAACCTCACCGGTCGTGTAATTGGGCTGGATCTGAGTTGCGGCCAGCTTCAAGGAGTCATCCATCCAAACACTACCCTTTTTCATCTTTCTCATCTCCGCCGCCTCAACCTTGCTTTTAACAATTTCATCGGTTCACGGATTTCATACCGGTTTGCCTCGCTAAAAAATTTAACCCACCTCAATCTCTCATATTCAAAATTCGAAGGTGAAGTTGCTTCAGAAATATCACACCTATCCAATCTAGTTTCACTTGATCTCTCTGTCAATGAGTTTCTAAGCTATGAACCTAACAATTTTGAAGCGATGCTTCAAAACTTAACCCATTTAAGAGAGCTGTCGTTTTCGTTCGTGAGCATCTCATCCGAGTTGAGGGTTAATTTTTCTTCATCTTTGACGTATCTAGACCTCAGAGATACTGGAATAAGAGGTAACTTACAGAGTAATGTTTTTCATCTGCAGAATATGCGAGTTCTATTGTTGGGTGACAACGAGAATCTTACAGTTAGTTTACCGAAGTTGAACTGCAGCATATTAAATTCTCTGAGGCTGTTGGACCTATCGCGTACAAATTTCTCCGCTGCGTTGCCAGATTTAATTGGGTGCATAGGGTCCTTAAATTCTTTGGATCTAAGTTATTGTCAAATTTTTGGTGTCATTCCTGAATCAACTGGCAACCTTACACAGCTTACTGAATTGTATCTGGACAATAACCATCTTCGAGGTAAAATTCCAGATAAATTTTCCATTTCACAAAAGATAAGTAGTTTGTCACTTGGTCACAATTTATTGTCCGGAAACATTCCTAACTCACTTCTCAACCTTACGCATCTTGGCATTTTAGATCTTTCCAGTAATCAACTAAGCGGTTCAATTCCTCCATCAATTTTTACCATTCCGACCCTATCTTACCTTGACCTTTCATCTAACCTTTTTACGGGGGTAGGGCAAGACTTGTTTGTGGACTCCAATAAGCTTCAAAACAATGCTTTTAACAGTGAAGCACCATGGAACACTACAAACAATGTAAGCATTTCCTATCCAGATTTCACGCAATTGAAATTGTCTTCTTGCCAGATAAAAGAATTTCCAGAGTTTCTTAGAAATTCAGAGAGTTTAGGTTTTCTGGACCTCTCAAATAACATGATTCATGGCGAAGTCCCAAGCTGGTTCATGTCTAAGACTTTGGATCAGTTGTTATCCTTGAACCTTTCACATAACTTTTTGGCCGGTACCATAGACCAACTTCCTATTACTCCATCTTTGGAGTATCTAGATGTGAGTTCCAACTCACTTCAGGGCCCAATGCCTTCTTCTATCTGTAACGCAAGTATTCTTAGGATTCTTGATTTGTCAAATAACAATTTGTCTGGCCTAATTCCTCAATGCTTGGGAAACTCCAGCCAGTATCTAGAAATTATGGATTTGGGAAATAATAGGCTTTTTGGCACCATTCCCACAACATTTTCAAAAGGAAACTCTTTGCGGTTCCTTGTGTTGAATGACAATCAATTGCAAGGGCCAGTGCCACGATCTTTAGCTCATTGTGAACGTCTGGAACTCCTTGATTTAGGGAACAACAAGATAGATGATAAATTTCCAGTTTGGTTGGAAACTCTTTCTAATTTGGGGGTCCTAATATTGAGATCTAATCGATTTCACGGAGTAATTGGCAATTGTCAGACGAAAAGTCCATTTCCTCTGTTGAGAATTATTGATGCATCCCATAACGAGCTCACTGGTGCTCTACCTACGGAAATCCTCAACAACTTCGCAGCTATGAAAAGTTCAGAGGATGACCAAAAGGAATTCCAGTATATGAAGTCAACTTTCATTTATGATTATTACATCCATTCTGTGGAATTATTTATCAAAGGGGGAGAGTATAGTCTTGAAAGAGTCCTAATAGCTCAAACAGCCATTGACTTCTGAAGTAACAGATTTGAAGGACAAATTCCCGAGATTATTGGATCCCTTCATTCTCTTCAGTTACTCACTCTCTCTCATAATAACTTCAGTGGTCCAATTCCTAAGGCATTAGGGAATTTGAGTATGCTTGAATCTCTGGACCTCTCTTGGAACCGACTTGAAGGAACCATTCCGAGGGAGCTAGTGAATCTGGATTCTCTTGGGTTCTTAAACTTTTCTAAAAATCATCTAGTCGGACCCATTCCACGAGGAAGGCACTTTGATACATTTGGAGATGATTCATACAAAGGGAACTTGGACTTGTGTGGATTTCCACTGGCCAAAGATTGTGGAGATACAGAGGCACCACCACCAGCCACGCCATGGGAAGCTGAACAACAATATGATGATTCTGAATTCTTTGATGGGTTCACTTGGAAAGCTATTCTCCTGGGATATGGTTGTGGATTAGCGCTCGGATTAGTTATGGGAGGTCTCATTTTCTTGACTGAAAAACCAAGATGGTTTGTATTGATTGTCGAAGAGTCGTTCAAACCGCGAAGGCGACGGATGAAATGGATCCACATACGAACTTAAGAAGGGCAATGCAACAATTTGCATACCTGGGAAGCAGTGTATTCTTTTTCTACCCATATTGTCAAATAATCACCAATTATAATAGTATCCTCCTTCTTTATTTTTTCCTCAATCATAATAGCTTTTAATCTAGTGTGATTCTATTAAATTAACTGATTCCTGAACTTCGTTGGGTGATAAACTTTTCGTATGGAATTTAACAAATTGTTAACATTGTGGAATTTAAATTCATTGAATCATCAAGTATCTTCCACAATTAAATTGAGGGAAATATTTTAGGGTAATTTACTTTGCCAATTACACCACTTTTAGTTGCATTCTCAGAAATCTATCACAGATCATCCTATGGGGTGAATTCCTATAGATTGCGAAATCAACATATGTTAGAATAATATGTAGAAACTAATATGTTGAATAAATACAAAATTACATTTCCATTTTCTGCCTAACCAATATTATACGGACGTTGAACCATTTCCTAAGGAAAATGGTTTTTCAATGAAAAGCAATATTACGAGGTGAGTTTTTTTGGAAGTTTGTCTAAAACTTTACTATAACTTACTGTAGAAATTTTTTAAAATTTTTTTGAAATGTATAGATTTTTTAATATTTTGAAGTGTATAATTTAAAAATTTTGAGAAATTTTTTGAAATTATTGTAATTAAAGTTTTTAAAAAACTTGTAGCAAAAAAACTTGACAAAAAACTTGGGTTCCAAACAAGGCCTATATTACGAACGTCTGTTGGGCCTTAAGACTCGGGCCTTTCATAAATGCTGCCTTCCATATTCTCATTTACGAAATCATACTTTTGTCACTTGGGCCTTAAGTTAAGTTTTTCAGGAATTTCAACAATGTTGAGTAGAGGTTGGACTCATGAGTCTTCCATGGAATGCCTTGGGTTATTGCATTGGGAGGAAAATACTGGATCCGGAAGCTACCCTTTCTAGACTAATCCTTGTTTCCCTTAGACTAACTGATTGTAATAGGTGAAAAAAGAAAAATGGTTAACACAACGTTGCCCTTCAAAAGAGTGATCACTTTAATGTAATTCGGACAAAGATTGCAAATATACATTCCCTTCAATTGGAGATTGTTAAGATGGAAAAGTAGGATGCTTCATTTTCAATTGTGACTAAAATTGCATCGATTTGAAGGCTTTGTAGCAAAAAACTATACGATTGGCTACGAAACTTGCTCTGTAGCTTATTCATCATTATAGGCTACAAATATAGGCTTGTAATTGAAGATATCGTGTAGCTTATTCATCATTATAGGCTACAAATATAGGCTTGTAATTGAAGATATCGTAGTAAATGGTCACTTCTCTTGTAGGGAGGGACTGAAGTACAGCAGTTTTGAAGTTTTGAGACCAAAGTGAGAATGCAAATATAGTCGAAGAGTACAAAGCGGAACTAACCCTAAAAGTTTTGTCCTTCTTGGGTTTTTTCTTTCTTTTGAATAGATGCAAGTTTTTCAATTAACTAGTAAAAATTGTTTCAAATCACGTAATTATTTAAACCTAGAAAAGGAGGAAAAAAAATCCAATTGACATGGGACCTGTAAATTTAAACCTGTAATACGGCTCAGTTGTTAAAAAAATCAAATAAAGGCCATTTTCTTTTTGAATAAATGGATTATGAAAGTACCATTTAAATGGAGTACTTGACCTCTCTCATAACAACCTCAATGGTTGTATTCCTCAGGTATGACTTAGGGAATCTGAATACGTTTGAGTCTCTAGACCTCACCTGAATCAACTTGAAAGAACCATTCCTCTGGAGCTTCTGAATCTGTTATTTCTTGAGTTCTTAACCTTTCAGAAGATCATCTAGTTGGACCCTTTCCTCGAAGAAGGCATCTCGATGCATTTGGAAATGATTTGTGTGGAGGGAACTTGGCCTTAGGTGGGTTACCGATGACCAAAGATTGTGGAGATACATGGGCAAAACCACCACAATCACCATTGGGATTTTTCATCAACAATATAATTCTTTGATCTTTGATGGATTACTTGGAAAGCTGCTCTTATGAGATATTGCTTCGGATAAGCAATGTTAAAGTCTCATATTCTCAAATAGAAAACCAAGATTGTTGATACGGATTGTTGAAGAGTCATATAAGCTGTGGAAAAGATGACGAAAATAGATCCACATAGGAACTGGAGAAGTGGCAACTTACAAAATTGAAAATTGGTAAGCAATATTCCTTTTTTGGGTAAATTACTTATAACCCCCTATAGTTTTATATAATGTCAAATAATCTCCCTACAGTTTCAAAATAGTCACATAATCCCCTTATGATTTTTTGTAAAGTGAAAAATGGTCGAAATATACAATTAGTTATGGTGTTTATACCAAACATGCTCTAAAAGCACGTGGGATAAAATTTTAATCTCTATGTAACCCCCTTATAGTTTATACAAATATCCGCTTTACTTCATATGATTTTTGTAGTTATCCACGTAATCTCTTATACTTTTATATAAGGTAGTTAAACCTTCAATTGATTTAGCATTTAAGTAAGGGCACTATTAGTATTTCAATTAAGAATGCTATATATGCTATTTTTCATCAAGTTTGAACTTTACATAATACCATAGGAGAGTGAAGGAGAGTGAAGGGGATATTTTAAAATGTTATGGAGGTCATGTGGCAATAAATACAACCGCAAGAAGATTATATGCAATTTGCCCTTTTTTTTTTCCTTTCTTCTTTTGTTCTACCTCTATGCTTGCATGATGACCACTTTCATATAGCCATCTTGTTCTTTGCTTCTTGCCCATAATAAAATTGATTAGTGAATGATACTTGTTCATAGGATTACCTTTTTATGTATGGCTAATCAATAGAAAATTGGACCTCTAACTCCTGGCCTCCCGACTGAAGTGGCAATAAGGAAAGATTAGCAATAAAATTGGCTTCAATTTGGTACATTTTCTGTTTGTAGCTATTATGCTTTTTCCAAGGTTCTCTGATAGGGTATAATTTGTTAGTATTTTTATTATTAATTTTCCCTTCTATCCCTGACAAATATTGTGTTAATTGCTGATATTTACTCATATTTGGTATTTGGAATCAATTTCAGGAATGAAGCAGAAAACTACCAAAAAGGAGGGATTTCGTGAAAAATATGGAGACTTCTAAGGGCTTCAATCCTTGGGCCCTTGAATTGGTGAGGGACCACAAGCTAGTGAAAGGCATTTGGTCATTTGGGCTTCAAAGAAAGCAACGTAGAGAGACTTGGAACAACAAGTACTTTGGAGGCTTTGTCCACATGTGCGGGGACCACGGATAAGAAGCATGAGTCATTTGGACTCTAGGAAAAGAAACGTACAAGACTTTGAATTAGGTGTGGGGACCACTAGAGATAGCATTAGACTTCCTTTTGGCTTTAAAAAGGGGGAAACGTACAGAGAACTGGGGAGGAATCAATAGTTTTAGTTTTTCTTTTCTTAGCTCTTTCGCATGGTTGTTCTCCATTAATGGAGGACTAACCTCTTAATTCTAGTCAAGGGGACAACTGAAGACTTGGTTCAACAATTACTGTGAGATCGAATTTATTTTAATTGTTTCCTCCATTTATTGGTATTCATATGTTTCCTGCTTTTAACTGTTATAGCTCTTGTGTATGATTGATTAGTGCGCAATAATTAATTATTCATATAGGCTATTTTGCTAAATAGAGGTAATTGAATGCGTAATTGTTCGTTATCTCTATCTTAGTAGCAACTGGCGTAATTGGATTTATGTCAGGGGAGCATACGATCTAATTTAAACAAACCCTCGTAGCGTGTTTGTTAGTTAGGATTGGGCCTTTCTAATTATTAATGCAATCTAGAAATTAAATCCTACGGTCGTACCTAGGGTTGTTTTTGGGTTAGAGAAATAGTTAACGGTCGTACCTTAACTATCGAGAAATTAAGGAAAGGTTGGTTGTTTATCGCGTGCATGACAACTATAACTAATCTATTAATAAATGTGGAATTATCTGTGAATCAATGATCAGTGCCTGAACCATTTCTGAAGTGTACCCTTGGCTAGAGTTTTTCCTTAATTATTTCTCTTAATCAATTATTTTCTGCAGTTAATTAATTTAGTTAGCATTTAATCCAAAACCCCCCATACCTTGGACTCTAGAAGAAACGAGTTATCCCCAGTCCCTGTGGATTCGACCCTACTCACCGCTATATACAAAATCTGTATTTTTCTCGAGTAGGTATTTATTATTGTACAGGTTCGGCACCTGTCAATTTTTGGCGCCGTTGCCGGGGACTGGTGCCAGATTAATTTGTTTCTTTTTGAGTTCATCTTGTTTTTATTTTTATGTTTTTATTTTTTTTATATAGTTTATGGCTTCTAACACTCCATATTTTGGTGATAGTCTGGATTTTGTTTCCGGGGAAGGCGATGAGACTAGTTTTTTTGCTAAGTTTGCATATTCAGAGGCACTAAACTCTATTAGAGAAAGAATGGCTGCTGCAACCTGTAAAATTTGTTATGCCAGGGATCATTCAACCGGTATGTGCCCCGAATATCAAGATAATCTGAGTGTCCCCCTCAATAATTATGGAAAATTTTCACCCTGGTCTCAAACGTGGTATGACCCTAATCCAAACGGGTATGATCAAGGATGGTGGGATAACTCCAGTTATGATTATACAACAGGGCCAATGAATTTTCAGCAGTATGAGTCTCCAGAATCATCATCTATGTCAGGTATGTCTCTTGAAGAAATAGTTGAATCATTAGCTACTAATACATATCAATTCCAACAGGAGACAGGAATGAGAAATGAGATGATGAAGGAGGCAATGAGTAATCTGGAAGATCAAATGTGTCTATTGACATCCAGAATAAATCGATTGGCTTCTCAATTTGAAGAATTGCCCTCGAAAACCATTGTTGATTTTGAAGAAAATGAGAGTGCAATTTGCCTGACTAGTGATGAGGAGCTGCAAGATTTTCAAGAAGAGAGATGTACAGATGCAGTTGAAAAAGAAGCCGAAAAGGAAGAAATGGAACCCCAACTGCAACCCATTCAAGTGAAAGAATCCAGTGAAGAATCAGCAAATGTGGTGACACCACCTCCATTCCCTAACCTGCATTTTCTTAACTCTTACTCTATGATTTCTGTTAATGAGATTGATTTTGTTATACCGGAAGTTCGTGAGTCTCATGGCAGGAATGAATTAAGAGTAGCTATGGTCAAATATCTTGAACCGTCGAATGCTCTTGATGGAGGAGTGGATGAAGAATTGCGATCAATGCTTGATTATTTAGCGCCACCAACTAGTCCATGGAAGACCGTAGCTCGTGTGCTCAAGAATTACTCTATTTACGAGGGCTATCAGGATTACATTGAAGATGAAGCACTGAAGCGAGCCACAAGATTTTATCCCCCGTGAACAAGCATAGCATGTCTAGCCAAAGACATTAAAGAAAGGCGCTATTTGGGAGGCAACCCAAGACTACTTGTTTCAGTTTTCATGCATTTTTTTAAAGTTCTAGTTAAGTGTTAGTGTCAATTAATAGTTTGATGTTTGGTGACAGGGAATTAGCAGTTAGACGTGCCCACGCCAGGTGGTCACGCCTGAGGGAAAGAAATTTTCGTTCAGGATCTGCGGACTCTATAGCAGTTAGACGTGCCCACGCCTAAGCCAGATGTTCCTTGAGAAAAAAAAAAATCAAAAATTCAAAATAAAAACATTTTCCGTTTTACACCTTCAGTTTTGGTTCTCACAATTCGAGTTTTGAAATTTGAGTATGCAATTAAAAAAAAAAAAAGAAAAATTTTTCAACCGTAGCTAGGTTTCTCAATTTAAAAAAAAAAAAATTTAAATTTTTTAAAAAAAAAATTTAAAAAAGTTTTTTAAAAAAAAAAAAAAAATTTTTTTTTTGTTTCACCGTAGCTTAGATTTTCAAAGTATAAAAATAAAAAAAAAAAACAATTTCTCTTTCTTTTTCTTTTTCTTTCTTTTTCTTTCTTCCTTTCTTCTTCTTCTTTCTTTTTTCTTCCTTTCTTCTCCCCTGTTTCTTCTTCCTCTCTGTCGACCGAAGCCCTCTGTCCGCCGCCCACTTGTGTCCTCCCCTCCAGCACCGCCACCACGAGTCTCGCCCCTCCCATCTCTCTCTCTTCTCATGGCCGCCACTGCACGGCCCTCACTCTGCCCACAGCTCCACCGTGAGCTACCGCCGCCTCCTCTGCCCCAGCTAACCTCTACCAGCTCGCCATCGCCGTCGCCGTCGCCGTCCAGCCCTGAGCTCCACCTCACGGTCGCTCTCACCACTGCAGCAGCTCCAGCTCAGCCGCCTGCCCACGCTCCACAGCCCAGCGCCGCAACAGCTTGCTGCTGCCTCCAACCCCACGCGACGCACAGCTCCCTGACTGCCATCGACGCACGCCGCCCGCTTGCCCGTGTGACCGCCACGGCCTTCCACCACCGGGCGCGAGCTCTCCTCCTCTTCTTCAGCTTGTCCGCCACCAACTCACCTCCAGCTCATCCGTCGCCAGCAGCCCACGGCCGTTGCCCACCGCGCGCTTGCACCTGTGCGCCAGCACCAACCACAGCCCACGGCCGCGCAGACCAGCAGCGCAGGAGCACCTGCGCGCCTGTCATCCCAGCAGCCGTCACCTCTGCCTTAGCGCCAACCGTCACCCACGGCCAGTCAAACAAAAAAAAAAAAAAAAAAAACTCCGGTGACTTCTTTTTCAAATTCCTGTCACTTAGCTGAGGCCAGATTCTTAATTTTTGTTTAGCAGAGGACAGATTTTTACTTTATTAGCTGAGGCCAGATTTCTTTTCATTTGCTAGCTGAGGACGGAGATTTTGTGCTATTTGGGTGCTGTAATATATCTGTGGTTCATTGTGGTCTATTGGTGAAATTTTGTGCTCGACCGGTGATATTTGGGGGATGTTTTTACTTTGACTACCTGTTTAATTAGTATTTGGGGTGAGTTTATTATCCGTTTCTGCACTTATCTGTAATTGGGATTTTGGCTGCTGGAGACCCCTATTGCACCCTTAGTTGAGTAATTTTCTGGGTTGGTTTGTTGAATTAGTATTGCCATTGGTTGACTCTAAGTACCTTGTTTGGGGAGTATTCGGTTTTGTGATTTCAATTGCTAAGCTCATTGGAGCACTTGTCGAGATTTTGAGTTGCATGATTTTTGTATTGACTAATATTCGGACCACCATTGCTTATTGTTTGTAATAGCTGCTTTGTTGAGACTTTCGCCTAGTCCTTAGGTGCCTGAAGTTTCCATTTTCTTGATTGGGGTGGCCGTTTATGTTGCTTCATTATCTGTGGGATGCACCAGTGGTACTGGTTGGGGTATTATAACTACATTTGTTGCCACTTGGTTCTAGTTGGTGGGCTACTTGATTGAAAACTGCCCAACATTTTGATTTAGTTGTAGTCCAAAATTTGAACTACTATTGCTGGTTTTGACGGTTTCTTGGCTCATTTGCTAATTTCGGTTGGTTGAGTTGTGTAATTTCTTATCCAATTGGAACCATTTGGACAGATTTTGGGTGGGCAATTTTTGTCGCTCTCTGTTGATCTTTGGGAGGCATTTCTGACCGTATTCTACGTATTCAAATTGGTTGAATTCACTGCTTTGTCGAGGTTATTTTTGGTATCACTTGAGTTCTACTTTGCTGATTTCTGTCTTGCGTCCCTTGAAATGCCTTTGGTTGGGTATTTTCTTCATTTGTTTGTTGAATTGGAAGGCTACTGTGCCACTTCCATTGCTTATTGCTGTTGGTGGCGTCTAATTGACTTGCTGGAGTATTTTACCTATTGATTTCAATTGCTAAATCTTTAGGGCATTTGTTGGGATTTTGGGTGGCTATGAGTCCATTTGCTGAAATTCGTTGCTTTGTTTAATCAGTCGCATTGCTCCTAGTTTGCTTGAGTGAAATTGGTTGGACGTCCTTTGCCTGTGGAGTTTAACTGTTACATTGTTTGGAGTGGTTTTCTGGTACTGATTGACTTGTTGGGTTTAAATTGCTCAGGGATTTAAATTGCTAATTTGGTGAGCCATTTATTATGCACTACCCTTTTGAATTGGGAGATACCTGTGCTTATTGGGTTGATTGTTGACTTCATTAGAGGATATGGATTTCTACTGATCTGCATTTACTTGTTCCTCTATATGTTGGCAATTTTGTTTCTATTGATTGGGTTACTTGTTAGCGGCAATAGTGAGATCAATGTTCTCTTCTAGGTCCAGAATCTCTTGACCTTAGCCTACTCCAACCCAACTCAACCATTCCCCGCCTCACTCACTGCTGTGGCCCCGCCATGGTCCCCGTGATTTCAGGGAAGTACCGTTGCTCTTTTGCTTACTATTATTGTTTATTTATCACATTGAGGGCAATGTGTGAATTAGGTGTGGGGGGATCAGTTGGGGTGCTAGTATTTTTGTTTTTAGTTTCTAGAGGTTTTTCCTTTGTTTTAGTTTGATATTTATCTCCTTTTTCGTTTGTTTTCTTTTCTTTTCTTTTTCTAGTGGTCAGTCTTCATATGAATATCAAGTTTGATACTAGATTGTTGTCTCTAATTCTGCTATTGCCAAATTTTAGTAATAAAAGGATATCAAGTTGATGTGGTTGAGTTCAGGAACATCTCTTTGGTGAATATCAATACTTGCTTAACTTTTCCAATTTTTGGTTAACTTTTCTAGGCATGGGGAATGATTGTTGGCATTCTTCATGTGAATTGGTCCAATTATTAATTTTAGTTCTCCATGTTTGGAAATTTGAGGCTGGCTGCTGTTATTTTTGTGATATTTTCTAGTTATTGTGGTTTGTTATCATAAATAAGAGGTGACTGTACTCCGCTAGTTGTTACTACTGAGTAACCGGGGATCTTCACCTAAAGTGTCGATTCTCGCGTCAAAAGGTAGTAGTTACTATGAGTGCGTGGTCACGTGGCGATAGAAGCTGAGTAACCGGGCTCCTTCATCTGGCCAATGTTGGAGTTCGCGTCAAAAGGCTCAAATGGCTAGCGACTAAGTCTTTTGTTATTATCAAAAAAAAGTAAAAAAAAAAAAAAAAAAAAAAAGTGAAGTTTGTGTTAGTGTATAATAAAAGTCAGCTTGCCGATTTATGGATTTAATGTTGAGATTTTGGTTAATAGTTGGACCATTTGCTGATAAATATTATGCGTCATTCCTTCTTCTTAGATTAGTTAACATGAAATTAGAGAAGTTTGTGGTTTAGAAACTAACCGAAGTGATGTTTCTTGGATCTTGATCACCCATGCTTGATATATGCTTGTCTTGGTATCTTGGCAATTTGTTGGATAGAGCAATAGCCACTATCAAATATTGGTGTTTGTTTGTTGTTCTCATACTTGAGGACAAGCATGGTTCAGGTGTGGGGGGAATTGATAGGGTATAATTTGTTAGTATTTTTATTATTAATTTTCCCTTCTATCCCTGACAAATATTGTGTTAATTGCTGATATTTACTCATATTTGGTATTTGGAATCAATTTCAGGAATGAAGCAGAAAACTACCAAAAAGGAGGGATTTCGTGAAAAATATGGAGACTTCTAAGGGCTTCAATCCTTGGGCCCTTGAATTGGTGAGGGACCACAAGCTAGTGAAAGGCATTTGGTCATTTGGGCTTCAAAGAAAGCAACGTAGAGAGACTTGGAACAACAAGTACTTTGGAGGCTTTGTCCACATGTGCGGGGACCACGGATAAGAAGCATGAGTCATTTGGACTCTAGGAAAAGAAACGTACAAGACTTTGAATTAGGTGTGGGGACCACTAGAGATAGCATTAGACTTCCTTTTGGCTTTAAAAAGGGGGAAACGTACAGAGAACTGGGGAGGAATCAATAGTTTTAGTTTTTCTTTTCTTAGCTCTTTCGCATGGTTGTTCTCCATTAATGGAGGACTAACCTCTTAATTCTAGTCAAGGGGACAACTGAAGACTTGGTTCAACAATTACTGTGAGATCGAATTTATTTTAATTGTTTCCTCCATTTATTGGTATTCATATGTTTCCTGCTTTTAACTGTTATAGCTCTTGTGTATGATTGATTAGTGCGCAATAATTAATTATTCATATAGGCTATTTTGCTAAATAGAGGTAATTGAATGCGTAATTGTTCGTTATCTCTATCTTAGTAGCAACTGGCGTAATTGGATTTATGTCAGGGGAGCATACGATCTAATTTAAACAAACCCTCGTAGCGTGTTTGTTAGTTAGGATTGGGCCTTTCTAATTATTAATGCAATCTAGAAATTAAATCCTACGGTCGTACCTAGGGTTGTTTTTGGGTTAGAGAAATAGTTAACGGTCGTACCTTAACTATCGAGAAATTAAGGAAAGGTTGGTTGTTTATCGCGTGCATGACAACTATAACTAATCTATTAATAAATGTGGAATTATCTGTGAATCAATGATCAGTGCCTGAACCATTTCTGAAGTGTACCCTTGGCTAGAGTTTTTCCTTAATTATTTCTCTTAATCAATTATTTTCTGCAGTTAATTAATTTAGTTAGCATTTAATCCAAAACCCCCCATACCTTGGACTCTAGAAGAAACGAGTTATCCCCAGTCTCTGTGGATTCGACCCTACTCACCGCTATATACAAAATCTGTATTTTTCTCGAGTAGGTATTTATTATTGTACAGGTTCGGCACCTGTCATTCTCCTTATTCTTGATTTTTAGTTTTTATATGGTTATCAAATCTATATCGTGATTTTGGTTCCCTGCGACTTTATCTGTTGTTCCAAGGCTCAAAGCAAGAAGACAATTCCATATAAAATAAGAAAATAGGACAAGTATCCCTGATTAGTTTGTGTTTTCAGAAGACAATTACGCGAAGGATACTTTACATCGTTCTCCCACCAACCAAGACGTGATTTTTTAATGGTACAAAATAGTTGCGCCTTCAAATGCCTCACAACTGAAAGTCGAGATTTGGAGCTAGGCAAGGATCACTCCTTCAAACAACTTGATGCTCAATTCTTGTCAAGAGAAACAATCAAATTGTTTCACTGAAAATAAGATTACAATTATGAAATATAAAAAGATAACAACTACAATCAACAGCCTATTCTTGGTAAAATCTTGATTTCAATCAAATTTTACAATGCTAGAATATAAATGGTCCGGTTGTATCTATTAGATATCAGTGAAAACCTTTTTCCTTTATCAAAGAACTTACTCAATGGCACACTTCTGCACTTGGTTCTAGAACATAATCATAGCGTAGGATTTCAAATAGAGGAATCCATAGGAAATTTATTAAATAATATGGTTCCAATTTGACAAAACTTATATTCCTTAAACTTCCCAAGCATAGGTCACTATGGACAGCCGGGAACAACTTTAACAATGGTACTCTTCCCCAACCTTGTGGATTTAAGATCATCCTCTTCTGGGATGATGGAATTGCCAGATTTTGTTAGACACTCGAACCATTTAGATTCTGTATAACTCTCACGTAATGATATTCCTTAATCCCTGTTGCCAGCTAGTTAACTTCCAAGAACTGGAAAACTCTAGCTGTTGTAGATTTTGGGTTCAATCATCTCTAGTCCAGGGGTCCATTGCCACTTTCGGTCTGCAATTTTATAAGGACTTGCAATCCTTGGCTTGTCTATCAACAAATTTATTGGTGAAATTCCGCAATGTTTTGTAGGCTTAACCTCTCAAGCGTTGCCAAGACATTTACAACCTCGATTTGAATGGCAATTTTTTGGAAGGGTCAGTACTCACTATCACGATCACTAGCCAGTGTGAAAAAATTGGAAATCCTTGTTGTCGGGGACAATAATACAAATGACATTTTTCCAACATGGCCAGAAAATCTTCCACATTCCAAGTCTTTAAGCCTGAAAGCTAATGGATCTCTGGAGCCATTGGCATCTTCAAGAATCAAATTAGATTTAGAAGGTTGTATATTGTTGATTTCTCCAACAATGAAGTTAGGGGTGTTGTTCCTACAATACTTTTCAACAGCTTCAGAACTATGAATAGGCCAGGCAAACATGAATCAGAACTAATGTTTATGCGGGCTTGCAATTATGATCAGTACTTTATAAGTTTAGTATACGGTTAAAAACTGATTTCGACAGATTCTCTGTCCCTATTCCCTCAACATTGGAGGAATTGAAATTCATTGAATCGTCAAGCATCTCCGGCAATCAAATTGAGAGAGATATCCTAGGGTAGTTTACATTGCTAATTACATCACTTTTAGTTGCATTCTTAGAAATCTGTCATAAATCATCCTATGGGGTGAATTCCTATAGATTGCGAAATCAACATAATATGTTGAATAATATGTAAAAAATAATATATATATATATATATATTTTGCGTAACGGCACATCTAATCTAGTCTAACATATTCCTCATTTTAAGAGGGGAGCCTACTCTATGGGATGATCCAACTGAATCGGTGAAACCTGACAGGGACTGAACTACCATCAGACCAGACGGATGCACCACGCATCCGTATGGATTTAGAACAAATCTCATATAGAGACACATTGATGGAAGGCAAAGTTTGAACACTTGATCTCCCATCCCACAATTAATATAGAAAATAATATGTTGAATAAATGCAAAAATACATTGGGTGTGTTTGGATTAGGAAGATTTGAAATAAAAAAATTTACTTCACAAATTTCAATCACCTTTCTATTTTCTCAATTATCTTTTTATCTCACATACATCATATCACAAAAAATGTTATAATAATTATCTCAAATAAATCATCCAAATAAACTCCTATAAAAACAAACTCATTGCCATTCTCTGCCTGACCAATATTATACGGATGTAGAAACCATTTTCTTTTTTTTTTTTTTATGCAAAGCAGTATTACGAGTGTCAGTTGGGCCTTAAGATTCGGGCCTTTCTTAAATGCTCTCTAACATATTCTAATTTACAAAATCATACTTTTGTCACTTGGGCCTTATGTTAAGTTTTTCAGGAATTTCAACAATGTTGAGTAGATGTTGGACTCATGGGTCTTCCATGGAATGCCTTTGGTTATTGGACTGGGGGGAAAATGATACTGGATCCGGGAGCTACCCTTTTGTAGATCAATCCTTGTTTCCCTCAGACTACCTAATTGTAATAGATGGAAAAAAAAAAAGGGTAACACAAAGTTGCCCTTCAAAAGAGTGATCACTTTAATGTAATTCGGACAAAGACCGTAAATATACATTCCCTTCAATTGGAGATTGTTAAGAAGGAAAAGTAGGATGCTTCATTTTCAATTTTAACAACAGAGCCTTTGATTTGCTATAAAAAAAAATTATTCATAACCTAATATATATATATATATGATTGCTTTTTGTATTAAATATCCTACTACGGCACGAGCCCCTTAAAAAAAATTTGGATGTTGATGTTACTTAACATTTCTCTCCTGTGAACCCCTTAATTTATTGCTCAATTATGCCAATAAATCTTTATTTACAAAACATTTACAGCTTTTTCTAATACATTTACAAGTCATAATAAAGGGCTATTCAAGGAACATTTCAAACAATTGCTACTTTGTATTATGCATGCATGCACGCACGTAAGTATATATGTATATATCCATATACAAGAAAATATTTCACAGTTCCGTGAAAGTTTTTATGACACTCAATTCAAACATTACACTGGGTGTGTTTGGATATCTCCTTATCTCAAATAATATTTCGCTTGCATCATAAACACATTTTTCAACCCATTTTTTTATATTTCCAACCACCTTTTTATCTCACACACATCATATCATAAAAAGTGTTACAATAATTATTCCAAATACCATTTTGATATACTTTAGAAGCATTTATCTACATAATTCTTTGAAAATTTCCCAGAAATTAGGAGACAAATGAAGGAACGGTTTGGCTACTATATGAATATGCAGTAAGTCCTTTCAGTTTTTAAATTGTGTTTCTCAATTGCTCTAAAATGGACAATAGGAACAAGAATGTTCCCAGAAAGTCTTCTCAATTATGTCAAGGAAGAACGATGGCCCAAAGAATCTGTCGAAGGATTCAAATCATTGTGATTATTTCACAATTTAGAAAAGTAAGGTTAGGTTGGTTTGGACCACTTTTTTTTTTTTTCCAAAAACTTGACTCCATTTTTTTTTTATGAAGAGTGAAGACATCATTATGATAAGTCCTGTTGTTCATCTATAAACACGTAACTAGTAATCCGTACTATGCTGATACAAATTTAAACAAATTTTATCAACTGTAGTTGCAGATACAAAAATATTTTGATAATGTCTTAATTTTCTTCTTTCGGTTCACTAATTAGAAAAAAATTCTAGTTGTTATAAAATCCAGATGTAAACACAGGTACAGCTTTCCATTACCACTTTCCATGTGCAAATGAGCAGGACTAACAGTCCTTGTCTAAAAAGCAAATTGCAATTCCACCGCGCTTGGGAAACTTGGGCCCTGTTTGGATTGCATTTTTTTAAATTTACAAAAAATTACTGTAATAATTTGATATATGTGAGGTAAAAACTGTAATGATTCGAAAATGTGTTCACGGAAAACGTAGCAATTTTTCAAGAAAAAAAATTGCTGTCCATTTCAATTTGGGCATTGAACTTGAAAAATGTTTTATTGAGAAGTCATGGTTTGAATTATAATTTCTTGAAAGGTTCACTGTTTAACACGATAATTAGCCAACTCTAAAGAAAATTGGAAGTCCTTGACGTCCCCAGCATACATATAAATGTCCCCAACATGGCTAACTCGAAAGTCTTCCTGATTCCAAAACTTTAAAGTCCTGAAAGCTAATGGTTTTTTGGACCCATTAGCACTTTCAAGAATCAACTTATGTTCAGGAAAAAAAAAAATTACGGTTCAGAAGATATATAGATATTATCAGCAATGAATTCATTGATGTCGTCTCTACATTACTTCTCAACGGTTTAAAGGCTGTAATCAGGCCGTGCCAATATCAATTTGAATGTAATTTTAATTACATCACTTTCCTGCTTAGAATTTTGTCACAGAACATCTTGTGGGGCTGATTTCTAGAGGCCATCAATTCAACGTATTTCCCAATAATTCTTCAGCACATCACTTTACTACAGAGAATTCTTGTGGGGCTAAGCATTCCAAATTGGACACGCTACTGTGTAAAGTCTTGTAGAAAATCTAATGATGTCGATTAGAACTTGGAGAGGCAGATCTTCTACGGAATTTCATGCGGACAAAAATGTAGTAAGATCTATCATTTTCTAGACTAACTTCTAATAAGAGCATAAAACAGCGAATGAAGAAATGAACAGTGAATTTGGTCCCTCGTTGGCACCATGATTGTGTGGGCAGCATCGTAATTTCACATGAATGATCAACTCCATGCAGCGGTGCCTTTGGTGCATTGTATGGCTGGAATTTATTTCTCAATTGTGTTTTGACTATAGTGTCATTCAATGCCAATTGTACCATTCATTGACTGATTAGATACGAAAGTGTGGTTTTTAGTCTTATCTTATCAGCATGGTTCTTGAATTTCCCGTTGCAATGTCTTAATGGTGCTGTTTATTTCATTTTATCTATTTCCAACATTAAGTACACTTAATATTAATTAGTTACTTATTTGCTCTTAAATTTAGTATAAAAAATTATCCTTCACTTTTACCTTTAACGTCATTTGGTATCAGTTAGTTAATTTGTTCATAAATTTAATATCATGGCAGTCACTTAGTGTTCATTCTAATCATTATCTAAAGTTAATAATCTTGATTCTATTATTACCTGCACTTGATTATTATTTCATATACTCACTATGAAGCAAATATTCCTTATGTATGAATATAAATATATGTAAATATTCCTTTTATATGAATGTGGATATTCCATAGCTATGAATCTAAATTTGAGCATCCTAGCTGCTCGCGCGTGGTGCAAATCCACCTACAACAAACAGGCTACTAGCCTACTTAAAAGTCTCTACTAGGAATCATAAAGCTCCATTAGTGCAAGTACTAGTGTGAAAGCATATGTAGAAAGACTCTTATGTATGTAAATATAATAGTTTACTATTAGCCTGGATAATCCCTATTTCTTTTTAAATTTAATACATTGAACTGCAGCAATGCTGTATTTTTAATTTATCTTGATGGTTTTTTTTTTTTGTCAAATTTCAACTTCTATATATATTATCATGATGCTTTTGAGCATATACCAATTGTCATATCCGGGCAACCTCATGCCATGCGCGAGGCATAAATTAACTAGTATTATAAAAGATGAAAGAAAAGTCAAAACTTAAAAGTCTTGTCGGCCCAAAAAGAATAGGTCATTTTCAAGGTCTTCTGAACCCAGATTGTATTCTATATCCCTAACTAAATTTAACTGTTAATGAATTGCATTCACTTGGATTAGAGATTATTGGGAAACAAAAGTAGGATCCTTTGCCATCAAAGAAAATTACACATAATCTACTATATATTTGTTATATAACTGATTTTGTACTGGATATCTCACTACTTCATGAGTTATGCAAAACACTAAATTTTAATATCTATTTTGCTGCGCTTTTTTTCTCTTATGAACCCTTTTATTGCTCAACCACGCCAATAAATCCTTAGTTGTAAAACTTTTTTAGCAACTAAATTTCTAACACTTTGCATGTAAAATTAGAGTACCATTCAAGAAATATTTCAAACAATTGCTATCTTGTATTAATTACGTGTATATTTCTGGATTAAGAAATTTCATAGATCCATGAAAGTTTCTATGAAAATCAATTTAAACATCACTCTACTCTTGTATAATTTCAGAAGTTTTTATCTCCATAATTCTTTGAAAAGTTCTCCAGAAATTTGGAGACTAAATGAAAGAATGGTTTGGCACTATGCATAAAATCTTTTCAGCTTTTAAGTTGTGTTTCTCAATTGCTGCTTTAATATGGTCCTGATATAGACAAAAGGAACAAGAATATTGGTAGAAAGTCTTCGTCATCTATGTCATGGAAGTCTTGAAGGAGCATGGCCCAAAGGTGCAAAAGTATTCAACTCATTGTTATTTTTTCACCATCCAGAAAAGTAAGGACAAGTTGAATTCGACCATATTTTTTCTCAAAGACTGAGTCAAGACAGCACTATGACAAGTCCAGTTATTCACGTATAAACATGCAACTAGTATTCGGTATTGTGTTAGTACAACTTTGAACAAATTTTATCAACTAAAGATGCAGATACAAAAATCATTTGATAATATCTAACTTTTCTTCCTTCAATTGGAGGCTGATGAACTCCTTAGTTTTGCCGTCCTGGAAAAACATTTTTGCTTTAATTTAAAGAAATTTTTAAGGCAAAAGCCGCAATTGGTCTTCCCTAATTTTGTGATCTCCGGGTCTGTATTAGTTTGCGAAGATGATATCTTGGAAAATTAGTACAGATTGTTGCAAATGGGACAGTATCAAACAATTGTAAGTTTGTCTTAATATAGTGAATTGACCCTGAATTTTACAAATTAAAATTTGCAATACAACTACTTATAAAATCCCATATCATAGTATGACTTCACATTTTGTGGCCAACATTTGAGTTAAAAAGGTGAGTTAAGAGGTGAATCAATGAGTTTGTTTGGATGATTTATTTGAGATAATTACTGTAGCACTTTTTGTTATGTGATGTATGTGAAATAAAAAGGTGATTGGAAAGATAAAAAGGTGACTGAAATTTGTAAAAAAAAAAATTTTATCTCAAATCATTTCAATCTAAACACACTAAATGTCTCTGAGCCCCAAAATATAGAAATTCCTTCGCTAATACAATTTTCGGGAAAAAAAGGAGGAGAAAAGGGGTGTTTAATGGGTTATAAGTCAATAATATTGTCATTGGTGTTAACGTGTTTCATGGCTTGTTGGCGTGTTTATGTTGTTGTTGGCGTGCTAATTGGGTTATAAGTCCTTAACTTTAACTTAAATTTGAAAGTAGCATCCTTCTTACACCCATTTGGCACAGGCATTTGGATAGCATTCTAATTCTAAAGGAGTAGCCTCCTCTCCATTATCCCTTCTCTCAAATTTTCCTAAACATATCTTTGGATAATAGACACATTTATAAAGTAATTTTCAACAATTGACTTTAGCTTTTTTAACAATGTTGCTTAACCTTGGGTTTTCTTTAAAAAAAAAAACCTTTTTTTTGTCTTTCTTTAAAAATTTTTCTATGGAAACACCTAGGTTTTTCTCTTTCTTTCTTTGAACTCCAATAATTCTAAAAGAAAAATGGCACTAAGATTTAATAATAGAAAATTTTGTCCTATTCTAAGATATATTTACATTGAAAATATTATATCTTAATTAGAGATTTGTAATATTTTCGCTAGTCTAAATATAAAAGTAATTGTGTCAAAATTAATTTAGTTTTCAAAATGGACTATTAAATTTGTAATTTCATTTTTGGTCAAACCCAATATCAAATTTTATTACTACATGTTGTTCCATTGTGCAATATGAAAAGTAAAATTTTTAGTTTCTATTACAAATACATGAAATTAGTCAATCTTTTGCCGTTGCAAAAATTTTTTTTAATTAATTAGCTGCATTAATATTGAAATTAGAATAATCTTCAATCGAAAATTATAAGCCAAATAAGGAAAACTTATAGTTGTTAACCTAAAATAGGAAATTTTTTGTAATTAAACTTTCTTTACTAACTAATTGTATTAAAAAAATTAACGTAATTCATACTAATTTTTTCTTAGTAAGTGGAAATCACTATATGTACTAATAGATAGCAGACTTGCGCTATTAACTAATACGACGTGTTATATTGTAAAAGAATGAGTTTTCATCCTTGAACTTACAACTTCTAATAAATTGCATAAGAAAATTATTTGCTGTTTGGAAAGAATATTCACTATGCTACCCTATGAAAATGAAAACTAGAATAGTTTATACTAACTTATATTGGCAAAAGAAAATATAAAGTCAGACGCATTGAACATGGAACTATAAAAAGGACATCAATCCCTTTTGAAGCACATCTAATTTGTCATTTTACATAATACTGTAAGGGGCTTATGTAGAAATTTGAGGATTATGTGGTAATATGCGGAACCACGTAGAGATAAAAAAATAACTTAAGCCTCTTTTTTCTTTTCTCTTTTTTTTTTTTGGGGTGGTGGGATGGGTTTGGGGTTTGAACATTTCATGCCAATTGGAACGTTAAAACGCATAATTTTTCTTAAGCCAAGACGTTCTGAGGTATCTTCATAATCCAAGGATGTTGAAACTTGAAAGTGAAACTCTTGTAAGCAACTTGGATAGAATTTACTCTTGAGTAGACCTAAAAACGAGAGGAGCAGCTCAATTGGCTTCAGATATTCCACACCAAATGGTACGACAATTTTGAGAAAAAGGGAAGGGAGAGTTGTTTCAAGAGAATGGCCTTTGATCAAACTACCACACAATGAACTAGGACGCAAAATTTTACCATATAAGAAAAAGCATCTTTCCAAAAAAATTTCTTATAGTTTTCTAAAATAATTTTGTAAATCTTTTTTTTCTTAAAGTAGTTCGTAAGATTTAGAATCTCTCCTAAATTGCAAAAAATAAGATAATTATGAGCAGAAGTGTTAATTACAATCCAATTATATTGATCCATCCATTAACTTTAAATGGATACTCAATTAAACCCATTTAATTGGTGGGTAGTGGGTTGATTTGGTTTACCCATTTATGACCATTAAAAAATAATTATACATTTAAACTCAACTTTTAGTGAGTGTTTAGGATATTAAGTTGAATTTTTAACCAATCTAATAACAATAAAATGTTGTTATTTTTTTATCAAACAATAAGCCAAAAATTTAAAAAAAGAATTTCGAGTGAGTCATAAATGGGTAATTGGGTATATCTATACCAATTTATTAAATAGGTATAAATAGGTTTCCGTAATTATGCATATTACTCAATTATGACTTGTCCAAATCCATCCAAATCGCCCATTAACTTCTCTCTCTCTCTCTCTCTAAACTGTATGATGGTAACTAAATGGGTATTGTGTAGGTGCAGAAATTTAACCCAGACTTGTTTTTTATGAATTTCGACTACAGAGTTACCAGACCAGAGACCATAGCTAGTGGATAATTAGTGACAATCAGTGTCTTCAAATGGTGGATAAGACGTTTGGAACAAATTAGTTCGCACATATGGGTAAGACGTAGTTACTACTCTTAACATTCTACTTACAATAAGAGGTGCCAATTTGCGCTTTTTTTTTTTTTAGTCCTCAATTAGCAGAACAATGAATTCTTTTCCTTTTGGAAAGATTAGGACCATGATGTTTAGATATAATTCACTACATTCTCTATGAGAGCCCGAAAATTTTGATGTCTTATTTAACTTTTTAGTGCACGTTACATTATTATTATTATTATTATTGATTGATTTATACGTTCATTTTTTTTAACTTTAGGAAATCGCATCACCTATCTTACAAAACATTAATATAAGTAAGAGCGAAAGATTTATTGTGGGAAAATTTCATACTAAAAAAAAAAACCTGGAAGAAACTTGTCCGAATGCATGAAAATGTTTAACACATACAAGATTCAAAATGTTGCATCATAGTTAGAAACCGAAAGAAACTACTAGGAAGAAAATGGAAACTACTAGCACTTGTCTTGTCTACTATTGGAACCAAAAAATTGCCTTCTACTAGTACTTGCCATTTTCTTCTACAAACTAGTAGAACCGAGAATTGTCTCCTACTGGTGCTTACCATTGCTTTCTATAAACTACTAGTTGTTCTTGTCTGCCACTAGTAACCCAAAGAAACAATTTTCCTCTCTTGAACAACCAAAATCGAGAGGAACGAAGGAGGGAAAAAAGCTACTAGCCAAACAAACTCTTAACCGCCACTACCTCTTTCACCTATCAACTATCCAATTAGATTCTCTTATGCTTCATTCCAGTCGGCACACATCCATAAATTTTGCATAAAACACAAATTAGTTTCTATCAACTAGGAAGAGAGAAAGTGAGCTGGGAGAGTCTTGAGAAAGAGAGGAACATTCCCTTGCTTGGTTCGCTGAGAGGAAGCTCCAATTCAACCTAAAATCTTCTCCAAAATCCGTCCTAAAATATCAAGTCACAACCAAGAGAAAGGGAGATTGAAAGCTGGAAAAACAACCTGCAAGAAATTGTCCATTGTTCCAGCTTGAAGGCTGAGAGGAATAGGGAGGTTTAGCTGCATTCTTTTTCAGTTTTCTTGCTCAATCAAGGGTAAAACTCCTCCAAAACTTCATTTCTTTCACATACAAGAGGATTAACCATTTGCATCTTATTTTTAAGTAGTGAAAATGGTAGTTCTTGGAGATTAAAGTGAAGCTCTCCTTGATTGAATGATGAACTGTTTGTTTGCTATGTTGTTGGTATATATGGACTTTTGATTTCCAATTTTGGATAAATATACTTGAACTCATGAAATATGTTTAGTATACTCATTATTCGGTATCGCATGTGAATTTTATGGTGAAAAAATTTGAATTTTATGGCTGGAATTTTGGTTGGAAGTTGCATGACTGTCATACCATGTTCCAGCTTAGCCGATGGAAATTTCTTGGAGTTTGAATGGATATTTTGGTATAAAATTGGCTGGGAAATGCTTTATTGGTACTTATTTGTGTGTTATGAGTTTGTTGGTGCGTGATTTGTGGCTAGAAATAAAATTTAAAATAGTTAAAAATTGGAGGGAAAAGCTGTTGTACCAACTATAGGAACCGAGGGGACCTTGTAGCTTATTTGAGTGAATCTTCAATAATTATCAAGTTCAATTGGTTTTATATGAATTACATACACACCTTAATGTAGTAATCTAGTCATGCATGTGGTTTTTGACCAATAAAAAAATGGAATTATGGGACAAGAAAGTACACTAAAATTAGCTACTTTTGAACTTGAATGATTAGAAAAGGGGAATGGGAGTTAAATTGACCCCTCACATCTAAATAGAACCAATTAAAGAAAATTAAATGTTAAGATTTTAGGTATCTAAAACTAGAGATGTATGAATTAGTTAGACCCTTTTGAGCCGATTGGAATGATTGAGGATTTCAAACTAATTTCTAAACTTTCTCTGGAAATTTTGGCCAAACTTTGAACTAAGAACAACCGATTAGATATAATGGTAAAATGCAGGTTGTATAGAATGTATGTTGAGTGTATAGTGTTTTAAGCAAGAAAAGATGAAATTTTGTTAAAATTTTGAGGTAATGTTGCTAGAAAACTATTTTGTTGGCCGAGAGAGTGAGGAGATGAAGTTCTTATGTTATTTTCGAAAATTCTAGGATAATTGGTTATAAATTTTGTATAAAACAACTTATAACACTTTGACCCTGCTTATACCTGATTATTTAGTAATTTTGAGATTTGAAAAACTAGTGAATTATGAGAAAAGTTAAACTTCAACCTAATTGAAAGCGGGTTTGGCTGAGAAAAAAAATGGTGAATGAGTGATGATGAATAAAAGTTCTATCAGCTATAACTTTAAAAGTTTGGATAGAGAATGACACAAACTTAGCTCAAACACCTTATGAGACTTTAAATTTGATATGTATGTATATTTTCCATTATTTTTAGCTAATAACCTTGATAAATCTCGAAGAAAGATGTAAGAAGCATTGTTGGAATTTTGTATCTTGTTTTATAAGTTAAGAAACTAAGTTTCTAGTAAATTAAATCTTAATTTGATGAATGATAGTGGTCATACATGAATTGTATTTTCACTTTAGGATTATAAATTTGTCTCAGGGGACACCAGTGAGACAGGAAACAACTCTGAGACTCAAGTATAAATTATATTGACTAGGGTGAGTGTTCTTAAGTTGCTTGTGCATGATTATTTGATGGTATTGCTTACTTTTGAAATTTTATTGATAAAAGGGCTAAAGCGTATTTAATCGCTTCTGCCTTAATGATTTGAAATGGATATCATGGTGAATGAAGATTGGATTGTGCATGAATGATTGTAGGCCGTAGTGTACTTTATCACTTCGGCCGAATTGGGCCCTAAGCCTTGACAAGCTGATCTAGTCGAGCCAGTAAAGAACTTGGTCGATTAGGTTGGTTACCTTGAGCAATTGAATGTTATACTCGAGTATTACCTGAAAGAATGGAGATTAATGAACTGCTTATTGAATGTCGGGGATTGTTTATTGTTTTGGAGGTTATAAAGGGAAAGAATGGTGGAGTGAGAAGAAGTTGTATCCTTTTAAATGAATGTTTACCCTATTGAATTGTTCTCCTGATTGGTTATGTTGAAGGAATATCTTATATTGTTATTTGGTTTTACACTTTTGAACCTCACTGAGCTTTTGTTCAACCTTTTAGTTTTATTTTCCTTACAGGAGTTGAAGTTTGAAGAATGAACAAGTTGGGTTAGAATGTTTTGGAAGGTCCATTATTGTATATATATCTCTGTTAATATTTACTTTTGTATTTTGTAACGGACAAAGCTTTTGTCTTACTAGTTGGAGAAGTATTAAGAATGAATGTTTTGGATGTTTACTGAGAAATGTTATTTCTAAAATTAATATAAGTGAGTGAGCTCTAACGAGAGTCAGACAGGAAAATCCGTTAACTTCTAGGGTATGCCCTAGAGAAAGGTGGTGTCGTCACATTCTCTCCCATTCAAAAGTATTTTAAAGAATCGGGACTAAGAAGAAATAATAACACTAAAGAATAAAAGCACAGCGGTGAAGATTATAATTACAGGAAAGCTTTGATATGAAGCTTTGATAGGCCTTTATTTTTTTGTTTTGAGCAGCTTTGATGTATCATTTTCTACACTAACATATACTATAAGGTGAAAGAAAAGTTAGCACAAAGTCTTTCTTCAACAGTAATAGTCATCTTTGAAGTCTATTCAACTCGGATCGTACTCTACTTTCGCAGCTAAAAGTTAAGTTCAGCTAAAAGTTAAGTTTCAATGAAGGGTATTCATTTCAATTAGAGATTGGTGGGAAAGAGAAGTAGGATTTTTCCATTATCTTTAAAGAACAGACCCTTGAAATTGGTACGAAAAAGAATTTTATGGTCCTTGTTACTACTATTATTGTTTATGCACAATATAATGTTTTACATTAAATCATTTAAATAATTTTTTGTTCTATATCACTTAACCTATTCTCTTACGAATCCCGTTTATTACTCAATCATGTTGCTAAGTTTTTTTTTTTTTATTTACAAGCGTTTAAAACAATTTAATCTTTTACTTTAATTTATTTCAGTTAGATTTCACTTAATAAAGGACCGTGATGGAAATATTTGGAACAATTTCTGTCTCGTATCCTTCCAAAAAGTTTGTTTCCAAATAAGGGAAATTTTTCATAACTCCGAGAAAGTTGCTAAGGAAATTAAATCAATTCAAGCATCGCAATAGTTCTACGTAATTTCAAAAACAGTTGTCTTGATAATTTCTAAAAAAATTTAAATAGATTTATGGTTACGAAAATAGATTTTTTTTTTAAATAACAAAAGTTAACTAGTTTTATGAGGTCTGACCATTAAAATTATTTTCTGAAGAATAGTCCATTAAAATTAAAGTGTTGACTAGTGATTAATTCCACATGCGACTTTCAACTTTCTGCTCTCATACGTACCTAATAAATATTAGAAACTAATCAAATGAACCACTAAAATAGAGATTGAAATAAGAGAATAAGAAGTAGAGAGAGAATAAAGAACCATTTTTTTATTATTTCAACTGATCAAAAGTTATTCTTGTTCTTGTTATAAAGAGAGCTTATGATACCTCTATATATAGGTAATACAAGATCAAAGGTACATGAACCCTATTAAGCACTCGTACATGAATTTAGTATTTCAAATACATCAATTGAATAGCTCCACGCATGAATTGAAATGATTCATCCAATGTACCAATGAATCTGGTGGAGGATTCATGAATCAATCATCTTGGGAATATAAATAGACATCCATATCTTTAGTTGTTTCATAACACTCCTCCTTCGATGTTCATTATACAAAGAATATGTCTCCTCAAAATCTTACTAGAAAAAAATTCAGTGGGACAAAAATCCTAGTGAAGAAAAAAAAAAGTGCACTATTCTTGTGTATTAATTTCTCTCCCTAATGCAAAATATCATTTGAGATTTTTTAGCCAAAGGAATTCAATATTCTTCACCAATTTCTCAAATGTTGCAGTCGGCAATATCTTGGTAAATAAATCTGTCAAATTATTATCCGATTGAATTTGTTGCACATCAATTTCACCATTCTTTTATAAATTATGAGTAAAGAAGAATTTTGGTGAAATATGTTTTGTCCTATCTCTTTTAATATATTCTCCTTTCAATTGAATTATACAAATAGCATTATTTTCATATAATATAGTTGGAAAATTTTCTTTTTCGGAAGATAACCGACAACTCTTTCTAGTATTGTGGGTTATTGATCTTAACCAAATACATTATCCATTAGTCTCATGAATTGCTATTATTTCAGCATGATTTGATGAGGTGGTGGTTAATGATTGCTTTGTAGATTGCCAAGAAACAGTTGTACCGCCACATATAAATAGATAATGAGTCTGAAATCTGGCTTTATGTGAGTTAGATAAATACCAAATATCAGCATAATCAAACAATTCAAATTTAGATTTATTTGAATAAAATAAACCAAGATCAATTGTTCATTAACGATATCGAAAAATATGTTTAACATTCCAATGTCATCTTGTAGGTGAGAACTAAATCTTGCTAATAAATTCACTGCAAATGATATATCGGATCTTGTATAATTATTAAGATACATTAGTGCACCAATTATACTAATATATGGTACTTCAGGATCAAGTATATTTTCATCTTCCTCTCGTGGTCTAAAAGGATCCTTATTAGGATATAATAATCTGACAACTATTGGGATACTTAATATATGTGCCTTATCTATATAAAATTGCTTTAATATTTTTTGAGTATAAATAATTTGGAGGATAAAAATTCCACCTTTCAAATGCTCAATTTGTAAATCAAAACAGAATTTTGTCTTTTCAAAATTTTTGATCTCAAATTCTTTTTTCAAATATTCAACAGTATTTTGGATCTTTTCAGGAGTTCTAATTAGATTAAGATTATCAGCATATATAGCAATAATCACAAAATTTGACCTATTTTTCTTGATAAAAACACATGTACATATTGAATCATTGGTATAACCTTATTTAATTATATATTTATTGAGGTGATTATACCACATACATCCAGATTGTTTGAATCTATACAAAGATTTTTGTAATTTAATAGAATAAATATCTTTAACATTTGATTTACATGCTTCAGGCATGTTGAATCCTTTGGGGATCCTTATATCAATGTCATTTTCAAGATTCCCATATAAATATACAGTGACGACATCCATTAGACGCATATCTAATTTTTCATGTATTACAAACTCACAAGATATCTAAATGTGATTGTATCCACTACAAGTGAATACGTTTTATCATAACCAAATCTAGATTTTTGTGAAAATCCTTGGACTAGAAGTTTTATTTTATATTTCACAATTTTATTTTTCTCATTTCCTTTTCTCACAAATATCCATTTATATCCCATTGGCTTTACACATTCAGGTGTTTGGATTACAGGTCTAAAAAATTTTTCTTTTAACCAGTGAATCCAATTCAGATTGGATCGCACCTTTCTATTTTGGCTAATCATTTCTACTTCGACATTCATCAACTGATCTAGATTCATGATTTTTGTCCTCTATCTTAATATCAAGTGCCACATTATATGTAAAAATACTATCAACAATTATTTCTCTTCGATTTAAATTTTTCTATGGTGATAGAATTTATTGAATTTTCTATAATTTCATTCTTTTCACGAGTTGGCTCTTCAGGAGTGACCTCTTCAAGAGGTTAAATTTTGTCACTAATTGTTGATTTATCTAATTTTCTTTTCTTTCGAGAGTTTTTATTTTTGGAATCAAGAGGTCTCCCACATTTTAGGCTTGCTTTAGATTCATTAGTGCTTGTAATTTGTCCTTCATGGACATTAATTTTAACTGGAACACTTTCAACAAGAATATGAGATTTTATAACTCTTTTAGAGTCATTAAATGCATCTAGTAATTGATTTGTAATTTTTTATAAATGTATAATTTTTTGAACTTCTAGTTCACATTCTTTGATATAAGGATCAAGACAATTTAATGATATTTTTAAGTGATTTTCTTTTTTAGTTGATCTTTACCTCCTTCTAATGTCGAAAAATATGATTCATCAAAATGATAATCTGCAAATCTTGCAGTAAATAAATCATTTGTCATTGTCTCAATATACTTAATTATTGAAAGTGATTCATATCCAATATATATTCTCATTCTTCTTTGGAGGCCCAATTTGTGACGTTGGGGCAGTGTAATAGAAACATAAACAGCACAACTAAATATTGGCCTCATAGTCAAAAACTAATTGTAAGTGAGAATAAATATGATAACTTGTCGGTCTAATTCTCACAAGTATTGCTATATATAATATAGCATGCCCCCAAACAGATAAAAAAAGTTTAGATTTTATCAATAATGGTCTAATAATTAATTATAACCGTTTAATAAATGATTCAGTTAGACCGTTTTGTGTATGAACGTAAGTTACAGGATATTCAACAGTTATTCCAATGGATATACAATAATCATCAAAAGCATGTGATGAGTGCTCGCTAGTATTATCTAGACCAATTCTCTTAATTGAATAATCAAAAAATTATGCTCGCAACTTAATTATCTGAGGAAGTAATCTTGCAAAAATGAGATTGTGACTGGATAATAAATATATGACCATATAGTCGATGCATCAATTAGCACCATAAAATATCGAAATGGTCCACATGATGGATCTACAAGCCCACATGTATCATCATAGTAATATTTGTCTCTTCCATTTTCAAATAAGAAAAATACCTTTTATTTTTCAATAAAGTATGCGTAATAACACTATTAATGAGATCAATGTCATCATCACCATTATTTAATCCCAAATGTTTGGCATTCATTTCTTCTTTAGGAAGAAAGTTACAAACAAAAATAAATATTAATAAAAGATGTGAAAATAGATATTGAATAGAAAGTAAATTGCATAAAAGATACAAAATATCATAAAATATCTAAACAAGTATGAGGTATTTGTCACATAATCATTTGGCATCTTCAGAATGTTCAAAGAAATCAACTAAATCAAGGTGTGTCATATCATCATCATCATCATCATCATAATCATTCTTTTGATCAATGAAATTTGTCTAGACACTTTTGCTTTCTTTTTCAATGATACTTGACAGAGGTCAATAAAATGATCAGCCGTACAATAAGTACGGGACTAATGACCTTCTATACCACACCGTTAGCATTTTTCTTCATATATTTTTTTCTCCATTTTTTTTATCATAATTATTATCCCGCTTCTGGGAGATATACTTGCCCCATCATGAGACATAAATTTACTACGATCGCGTCCACGATCACGGCCATGTCCACGGCCTCCTCTACGACTACGACCATGACCTTGACCAAAATTTTGAGATTGAGTCACATTCGCTTTAGAGGATGGACTAGAGCTAGTTGGTCAAGATTCATGATTTTTCAGTAATAATTTATTTTTTTGTTCAACTAAGAGAAAACATATAATAAAATCAAAATATTTCTTAAATCTCTTCTCTCAATATTGCTGCTGTAGGCATATGTTAGAGACATAAAAAATTTAAAATATTTTATTTAATATATCTTCATCAGTAACTTTTTCACTACATAATATTAATTGAGAAGTAATTTTGAATATGACTGAATTATATTCATTGACAGATTTAAAATCTTGTATCATAAATGAAGCCGATCCGACCATACTGAATTTTTGGGAGAACAATCAATTTCAGGTGATCGAATCTTTCTTTCAAATCTTTTCAAAGGACAAAATGATCTTTGTTAGCAAGATATTCTATTTTTAATTCTTCATCTAAATGACGATGAAAGAAAATCATAGCCTTGAAACGGTCTTGGTTTGAGGGTTCATTCTTTTCAACAATAATATTACGAAAACCCATTGCCTCAAGATAAATTTCAATATTCAATATCTATAATAAATAATTTTTTTTCAAAAATATCAAGAAGTACGAACTCTTATTTCGTAAGGTTAGCCATAAGAAATTAAAATAAATTTATGAGTTAGAAATTTACCTCAATAATTAGTCAAGAGTTGCTCGAGGAAATGTCCAATAGTTGATTTGACATTGGCAGAATCTCGATAGAATCTCGTGTTTTACTTTTACTCAGAAATAGAGTCTCGTGCTGATAACGTGTTGTAAAAATAATAAAATAAACTCTATAATAGGGATTGGAATATTAGAGAACGAAATAGAGAGAAAATAGAGAACTATTTTCTTATTATTTCAACTGATCAAAAGTTGTTCTTGTTCCTATTACAAAGAGAGTTTAGGATACTTCTATATATAGGTAATATAAGATCAAAAGTGTATGAACCTTATTAAACACTCATGCATGAATTTAGTACTTCAAGTACATCAATTGAATAGCTCCATATATGAATTGAAAAGATTCACCTATTGTACCAATGAATCTTGTGGAAAATTCATGAATCAATCATTTTGAGAATACAAATGAACATCCATATCTTTAGTTGTTTCATGGCAAATTAACCTTAAAAGTCAAGTGTTTTTTTCGCATACTTCCATTATTAAATCCGGGTCCTTTATGTAAACCGTTATGTTGATCATAAATTTATCAAGAATGAAGAGACAAATAACATTTTTTAGTGCTTTACTTTTCTTCTTTCTCTTGCAACCTCATGAAGTGATCTGTTTCACTTTCTTGGGAGATCATTTGTGCTGTCATGATGACGCTGTTGCACAACTTCAATTTAAAGAAATGTTTAGCATATCAACAATTTCCTATCAACTTCTTCTTGGTTAAGATAGTCATTCATGCAAACCCATTGATCACCAAAGTCACCAACATAAGTTGCAGATAATACAAAATCATAGATTACTTCTTGAGAGTACAAAATCAACAATCTGATTTAGTCGAACATATCAATGAATAATTTATGTTTTTTTTTTTTTACAAACACATTTTTTGTTTGACTTATACATTTTAAGTACGACGGTTTTAGCATGTACTAGTTGTTTGAACTTATTAATGACTAAGATGTAGTGTCAGCAGAAATTTGTTCTATTCTGAAGGAAACTTGAGAGAGGCCTTTAATGCTGTGTGCTTCAGAAGTCAATAAACTCTGCTACTATTTGGCATTTGTTTGACTAGAAAACAACTGTGGTCCAAACTTGTACCACTTCAAATTATTCGAAATCTTGTATAAGCCGCCCAGAATTTTTTTTTTTGGTTATAGAGAAAGTGACGAATTCCTATTTCGCAATCTTGCCAAATGCTGCCGGGGGTTGGAAAATGCCCTCCAGCATACGTCTTAATTTTAAAGGTTGATTTAGCAATTTTAGAAGGATTGACTGTTGACTATGAATATTTGAAGTTAGAGGCCAATGACTAAAAAGAGTGGTGATTACTTTATCACTCCTCCACGCATTTACTGGCCACAAGTAGCAAAAAGACATTTAGCAGAGCCTTGAGAGATAATTTTAGAAGCCTCCCCGAAGTTTGTGATAATACCAGTTAGCACTCTTGAATTTTGAAAAACATCACTTTCTTCCTTTATTTTTAACTTTTTGTAAAATTTTCAACCTATTTAAAAATTATTATTACAAAAATCATTTGTGGATAGAGATTATATTTTCATTGCAATATTATCTTTTTCTTGTGAGCCATTTTGTTTTCATAACAAATTTAGGTAATCCCTTGACTTTTGAAAACTTGGTCAATACAATTTTTTTAATCAGCGATTACAAGGTGTTAACAAGGTTGAAAAGCCTATTAGTAATTTTTGTATCATTAGTTTGCACAAGAAATATAAAATTTAAAATAATTTATGAAATTCATAAAAGTTAACTGAGCATTTTACAATGAAAAAAATAACATTTTGCGCCTTAAAAACACCTCAAATAAGTTTCTGAATATATTGTTAAGTATTTTATCTTATTCAAGTTTTCAGTTGTACATAATTCATAAATCCTTAAATTCATCTACGAACACTTTCAAATTAAAATTTGTCTTTGAAAAGACCCCAAATGAGTTTCTAGACATAAAATTTTTTTCCTTTTTCTAGTTTTCAAGCCATCTAGCAAGACAAGAAAATCTGAATATTTTGAAAATTTTAGAAATGTGAAAAATTCTTCAAATTGACTAAAAAACTTTTTAATAAAGGAATAGTTTTTTTAGCTTGAAAATAGTTTGAATATATTCTTAAAATTAATAAAATAGTTTAAATATATTCTTAAAATTAATCTTTTAAAATAGTTACTATTATATTTTATCTATCAAAATTACACATTTGCATAGTTTTTTTAATTTTAAAATTTATTATATACTTTCAAATTTGAGAAAAAGTAGGACAACTAATGGCACTTTTGTAATGAAAACATCTTCTCTATCTAAAAATGAATTTCAAATATTATATTTTAGAATAGTTTGACAATGTTTTAAAAAGTTAAAAGTAAGGAAGGCAAGTGATATTTCTCCAAGTTAAGGGATGCTAAGTGAAACTATAAGAATCCTCGAGGGAGGTTTCTAAAATGATCCCACATCAAAAATTTCCTTAAAGCCTTTTGGTTTTCCAGGGATGTCTATTTAAGTAATCATGAGCGCGTGATTCTTCAATGCGCTATAGCTTAATTTATATAAAATAACGGACATTTTAAAATTTTTATTAATGAGATAGATGAATATAATCGCATAATAAAACCTTTTTTAATAATTTAAAGGGCAATTTGAATGAAAAAAGGAGAAAAATTGACACGGGAACTGTATAGTAAACGCGTGTGCAGTCATTGTTTATAGTTTTTAGTTGTATCAGAAAATTATTTCCGTGAAAGTAATATCTACAAATTCATATACACTGGTTGGAAAGAGAAATGATGCGTATGTGCAAATAAAAAAATTAAATTGGTGAGAAAAAGGAAAAAATGAAAAATATTGGCAGGTACTACTCTCAAGAATAATAAAAAAAAAAATCTAAAAACAATCTAGTTGTGGGTACGGTAATTATGGATTAAAAAAAAAGGGTATAGTAGCCTAGTTGGAGCAATTTTAGAAGTTCAGTGGGTTGAGTGGTAAAACAGAAAAGTATGTTGGACTGGATAAAACTTTCAAAAAGTTTTACGGCCTACTGTGTACTTTGCCCTGCCTTAATGGTTCTTGTAGTTCTTTGGAACCAAATTTTGACACAAAAAGCTCATTCAAGAAGTTGCAAATCACGGATCTATCCAACAATAAGTTCACTGGTGTTGTACCTTTAAGACTTCTAACAAGCTTAAGTGCAATGATGAATTTAGACAGAAATGAATCAAAAGCAATGTACATGGAAGATTTCAGTCATAGTAGTCATTACGGATATTTGGTGAGCATTTATTTGAAAGGGCTGCCAGTGGAAATCATAACAACTCTTACAGACGAATTTATCTTCCATATTTAGTTCATTTTACTTGGTGACAATGGTAAGTTTACGCTTTTCATTGTTTGCCTTTACTTGCTGTTGTTATCTTTTGTAATTGTAGGTTGCTTCTGATGATAGGTAGTTCCTTCATCAGTCAAGTTGTCCAACATGTTTCCGAGTAAGTAATCTCTCTAGGTATATATATTTTGTTCCTTGATTATATTTCTTTTCATTATGCTTTACTTTTGAGCTGAATGAATGGGCTTGTTACACTTTCGCCATTTATGAACGCATGGAGAACCACACAAATGAAGTTTTTTCTTGAACAACATTTTGAGAGAAACTTAATTGCAAATGGAGATATTTCATGAGGAAGAATTGAAAATATAGAAGAAATATCAAGGCATCTTGGATTTCTAAGTTAACTTGCTCATATGGCATCCTTGCCTTCTCACAGTTGTATCCAACTTCTCTATCTCAAGAGATCCTCTATGGAAAATTTTGTTCTCTTCAGTGACCTTGCCTGATTTTTATTTCTGTAGATAAACCATGAACTGATTTGTATCCGTCAAATTCTCCATTATATCTCATGTAAGCAAGGTTCAAAGTCACGGTCACGACCCGGATCGTTCCACATCGGTCTCGGTATATCGGTCGCAGTCTTGGTGAGACGTGAATTTTTGAAATATTTAATATTCTAAAAATTGTAAAAAATATGATAAAAAAATGATTAAAAAATTAGTAAAAATAATAAAAATTCAAGTTGACTCGAGATAACTCGCAGTGATTCAGTGTGACTCGACCGTTTCAGCCCTTCACGGTGACGTCTCGGTGAGTCAAGTATCTCGAAATCTTATCGAAAGGGTCCGAGACGGTGACGATTCGGCCGAGTCTTTGAACCATGCATGTAAGTGATTCTATCTACTCTAACTGGATTAATTCCATCTGTTATCTTGCCATTTTTCGTATTCTACTGTCTTTGCATTACATTCTAACTGATTATATCTTTCTTTTTTTGATTCATTATAATTGTAGTTCATGAAGGCATGAATTAATCCTATACACATGGGCAACTTTCATCGATGTCTATATCCAAGATGCTTTTGTTTGGATGTTTATGTTATTTTTGATAACTTTTGTGGAGAAACTTGATATATTCAAATACGCATGCATGTAAATGCTAGGATAATGTTGTCGGTAACGACCTGTGATATGGAATTATGGATGCTTTGAACAAAACAGGTGTTGTCCTCATGAATTTGGTTTTTGGGTTCGTGTTAATATACAAGTAATTTGAACATGGATTGCTAATTTTCTTTTTCTAAGTTCACGTCTACGGCTTTTGTGTTAGTCCATGCCTAATGACAATTGCCTAATGACAAAAAGAGAGTTGTCAATTACACCAATAGCTCCTCCCACAGGTGACTCTTAAGGTCCCGAGTTCGAGTCTCCACTCTGCTGAATTCCTCCGCGCATTTATCGCGCTTGGATCGGGTTGGGGCGTCGGGCCCGGACCGCAGGGAATTAGTCGGGCCCCGTAAGGATTGACCCGGATATCTCTGTGTCGACAAAAAAAAAAAAAAAAAAAAAATAATTACACGAGTAGCAGCAACTCCGCACCTTTCACATGCTATTACTATTAAGGACAAATGTGGACGGGACCACGTCATCACTAACGGTGTTGCAACCAAAGAAGTTGAAAAACGATGGTTAAACTACTTATCATTGTACTTCGTTAAGTAGTATTATGAACTCTTTATAAAAGTTATCATTAAAAAATTATTAGGATTAATTATGGCTAGGGAACTCATGAGTGACTTGATAAGCCTTCAAATTAACATGTTTCAAATTAGGCAAAAAATGGATAAATGCTGGAAACTGTATGCAAATGACACAACAATTATTGATGCCATTTGAGCGGTAGTTACTCTTTATATATTTCATGCTGCAGCACTGGTACTGCGGCATTGCTCCAGAGTGTTCACTCAACTGCCTTAGCAGTCGTAGTACGATACTACTGCTATTGCTGCTGCCACTGCTTTTCCAGTGAACCACTATTGACTATTTACAAAATAAGATCAAGAAATGGAGAGCCATTCATCAGGAGCTCTGATTCCACCTGAAGTCTTTCGAGGTGGCCAATGTGATCTTACCGGCTTTCTTGGATGCCTATGGCAGCAGGCAAAAGCATCACTGTTGGTGCCATTTTTAAAAATAATGGTTTTTTTGTGTCTGACAATGTTGATATTGTTATTCGTGGAGAGAGTTTATATGGGAATTGTCGCAGTTTTGATAAAGATATTCAGGTGGAAACCTGAGAAGAAGTACAAATGGAAGCCAATGAAGGAAGCTTTGCAGATGGGAAATTCAGCTTTCCCTATGGTTTTAGTGCAAATACCGATGTGCAATGAAAAAGAGGTGCTACTCTGTTTCTTTTTTATATAACTTCTTGAATAGCAATTTGACGCACTATTTTTCAGACATGTTTTTAATGCTCATTTCCTTGAGTGCTGCATCATTTGTTTTACGTTTAGGTGTATCAATTGTCAATTGGTGCTGCTTGTGGCTTATCGTGGCCAACTGATCGAATCATAATTCAAGTTCTTGATGATTCAACGGATCCTGCTATCAAGGTTCAACAACTTGCGAAGCTAACTTTTATCTTCAGAAAATTCTTCTGAACATAGGAGGGTGTAAAAACTGTAGCTTTCCAGGGTAAAAGTATGCTAAATACAAATGGAGGAGTGCAATACGTAGAAAAGCTACTTTCCTTCAAAAAAGTTTTATGTTTTTTATGACCACACTTCTCAATCACTTTTTTACCTCACATATATCAAACAATTACAATACATTTTTCTACAAAACTCTAGAAAATAGCAATCAAAACGGGATCTAAATTTTTGAAATACTTCATAGAGACAAACCTTATCTTAGAGAAGATTATCTGAGAAACAAAAGAAGGATGTCAAATCAGAGTACTGGTTCTTGTGTATTTTAAATTGAACTCATGCTGTGGACCCCAAATTACTGCTTATTTTAAAAAACTCATCAGCTTTGCGTAAAATTTTTGGGATGTGGCAGCACTATCCTCCAAGCCGTAAAGCATAAACCTAAACATCCAACCGTCAAATACACTTCGAAAAATTTGAGTTTTTTTTTTTTTTTTTTTTGGTGTGTGTTGCAAATTGAGATGGACTTGTTAATTGACAATTACAGGCCTTAAAGGAGCAAGAGTGCAGGAGGTGGGCAAGCAGAGGCATAAACATAAAGTATGAGATTAGAGAGAAACGCAATGGTTATAAAGCTGGTGCTCTGAGGGATGGAATGAAATGTAGCTATGTGAAGCTATGTGACTATGTCGTCATCTTTGATGCTGATTTTCAACCTGATTCTGATTTCTTGCATCGCACCATTCCTTTTCTCGTCCATAATCCTGAGATAGCTCTGGTTCAAACCCGCTGGAAATTCGGTAACTTTCTTGGTTCTATAAAGTATGCTTAATAGCCCTTCAATTTAAGCTGTAGATTGAAGTTTTAACTTGTCGACTTCCTAAACTGTAACTATAAGTTTCTGCCTTCAATTGCAGTGAATTCTGATGAATCCTTGATGACAAGAATGCAAGAGATGTCTCTTAATTACCATTTCATTGTGGAACAAGAAGTTGGATCCTACATTTATGCATTTTTTGGCTTTAATGGTCAGATTTCCAGGGAAAAATTTCTTGGGTTTTGGCTATGATTAATTAACGTGTTAATCTATTTTACAATCTCGAACATCTGTTCATCATGTAGGAACTGCTGGTGTATGGCGAATTTCAGCACTCAATGAAGCTGGAGGGTGGAAGGACAGAACAACTGTGGAGGATCTGGATCTGGCTATCCGAGCCGGTCTCAAAGGCTTGAAATTTCTGTATGTTGGTGATGTTGAGGTACAGCTCGAGACAAAATGGACCATATGTTTGAGTTTTAAACTGCAACAGACTAAACTGGCCCGTCCATTTTGTAAAGATCAAAGCCAAAATTCCCTTTAGTTTTGCATTTTATTGTGCCTGATGTACTCTTTGTGTGTTCTTAATCAGGTGAAAAGTGAATTGCCAAGTACTTTCAAAGCATACCAGCACCAGCAACATCGGTGGTCCTGTGGCCCTGCTAATCTGTTTAGGAAAGTGGCTATGGAGATAGTTAGATGCAAGGTACAAAGGCATTTGTTTTTATCTTCAATCTGGGGGATGAGAATGATGATTATGCCACTCTGACGGATCATGTTCCATTCCATTTTTGCAGAAGGTTTCTCCGTGGAGAAAGTTTTATCTGATATACAGTTTCTTCTTCGTTCAGAAGATAGTGATACATATAGTCATGTTCATCTTCTACTGCGTTGTCCTGCCAGCCACTACCATGATTCCTGAAGTACAAGTTCCTATATGGGGAGCTGTTTGCATTCCTGTAATTACTCTACTGAATGCACTTGGGACACCGAGGTCTCTCTTTATTCTGCCTCAAGAATCTTAATTCGTTAATTATCACTGCTATAGACAGTGATATGTTTCTGTTGCGCTATAATCTGCAGGTCATTCCACCTAGTAATTTTCTGGATCCTCTTCGAAAACGTAATGTCTCTGCATCGGACCAAGGGCACATTCATAGGTCTACTCGAGGTAGGGAGAGTTAACGAGTGGATTGTCACGGAAAAATTGGGACGTGTCCTACAAACGAAGTCAGGCTCTAAAGTTCCCAAGAAACCTCGTTTTAGAATGGGAAACAGGTACAACTCTTCATCACACAAAACTATATTCTAAGCAACACAAAAGAAAAAGGATCATCTACAACTTTGATTTATTGTCAGAAAGAACTGAAAAATCTTCTACCATTTGCATGAATTGTTTAGTTATAAAGTGTGTAAAAGATTATTGCTCTAAGAAGTTGAGTATTTGTTTCTTCTTTATTTTTTCTTTTTCTGTGCAGCATAGTTTTCTATCCAAAATACGACATCAATTCAAGTTTAATATTGAGGTTAAATTTTGCAGATTACAAGTTCTGGAGCTCTTTGTTGGGTTTTACCTGTTCTTTTGTGGGTGTTATGACGTGGCTTTTGGAAAGAGCGGCCTCTTTATATACCTTTTCCTTCAATCAACAGCATTTTTCGTGGTAGGATTCGGACATGTTGGCACCTTTGTCCCTACTTCTTCCTAAAACTCTTGCAGCATGGGAAAGACTCATCTATTGGATTGTCCGAAGGATATCTGTGTACCTGTGTACTATTTTATTTTTCGCCTTCTGAAGTACAAGTGGCTGCTTAATTCTTTTATGCTGTCACTTAGCAATTATAGTGAATATTTTATCCAATGGTTCCCATGCAAGAAAACGGGTGAGATTTAAGAAGTGGGGAGGAAGAAGGAGATTTGATGATGTAATATTGCAATTAATAATTAAGAATTGAAAACATGTGTGGATAACAAATCACATTTGCCCTTGCCTCATTGAAGCAAATAGCATCCATAAAGTACATTTTTCACTGATTGCAAATTTGTGCTTGCGTCAATGATAATTTAGAAGAGTAAAAGCGTCCATATAGCATCTTCAGGTTTTTAAAAAGAAAAGAGAAAAAAAAAGGCTTCCAAGGTTGCTGTTCTACAAAGTAAATGGAAAAAAAAAAGTCACTTGACTATTTAAAATTGCAGTGTTCAATAACGAAACTTTTTTTTAATCGAAAAAGTAAAGTGCCAATTTTAGTCATGCCGTTGAGTTCCGATATTAAGATAGCCAAAAATGCAACCGTACGAGCAGCACGCTTAGGGTTTCAATAGCAAAAATATCTTTGATGCATGTTGAAAAAAATTAAGGACTTTCATAGTTTCCAAACTTTACCAATTCTCTTTAGATTATATTGATAAACTTTATCAATGCTTAGGAATTTTACTCAATAGCTAGAGAGTTAGTAAAGTTTTGAAACTTAAAAAGACTTTTTCTAAGACGCTCCAAAAGTTACAAGATTTTTTTTGTCCTTGAAAATCTAACTATATTGCTCAAGTGGATGCATTTCGTCTATCTTAACACCGGAATTCAATAAAAATAACCAAAAAATGTACACTTTTATGAGTTTGATGACCTTCTTAACTTAAAAAATTAATGACCAAACGGTGTAATTTTAAATAGCTGAAGTGACCTTTTTTTGCTATTTGTTCCTGTGTATACGATAGGTACATCAGAAGCCAAAGAGAATGTGCCCCCCCTAATTGGGGAATATTTCATCACTTAGGTCATTCTAATCTTTCAACATTCAGACTGTTCAATGACAATGATTTAGAAAAGGCAGGTGGCATAGTAGTGTTCACTAAGCCACCAAGAGCCCAAACACCCAAAAAAAAAATAAAATAAAGTAAGACAACATAAAGGGAGGGGTACCAACAAGTAGCTTCGCTTTTACACATGTTACATGTCGGGAGTTTTCACTTTTAGGAAACTGATTTAGAAGTGGCAATTAAGGCACAGACCTACCTATAAAAAATGATTCTAAATCACCACAATCTTGATTATTGACACAAATATAAAAATTTCTAAAATCAAATAATTGGGTTATCTATTAGCTTGTTTCCGTCGTTTAATATGTATGTCGCTTACAGGATTTTCATTAAGATAGATTAGTAACTTGAGAGATTTCGAAGTTAAACTTAAGATCTTCAATCCCAGAGATCAGCACGTAATGCTTGTTCTCACATGCATAGATACCTTACATTGCATTATACACAATCTAATTTTTTCATTCGAGCTCTTTATGTGGAATGTTAACATCTACTGCAACACTTAATGAGAAGCTAAAGGAGGCAAAAACAGTTCAATAGGATTACTGACAAAACCAATTCACGAACGATCTCTGCTTATGAATTTTTTTATCATCACTAATATCATATGCCGCCAGTTGTTTAGAAGCTACAGAACTCCTATGCATTTTTAAAAATTTTCCTCTCTCAAACTATAATCCTCATGTTCAGATAGGGATATGAAACCTCTTCCTTCTCCTAATCCCCCAAAATTTCCAGATTTTTTTAGGAATATTTACATCTTTTCTCAGAGTTTCTTTATTGATCATATTTGGGGAGTAGTTGGAGGAAACTCTGAAAACTCTAGAGGCAAAGAATCTTGCTTCATTTTTAGATTGAAGAATAGGTAATTGATTGGGGGAGCGCACATTATATGAAAGTTTGTACTGTCAAATTTGATGGGAAGAATTAGATGGAATGGCCTAGTGGGAGCATTTTTAGAAGTTCAGTGGATCGGGCGATTCTTGTAGTTCAAACTTTTCTAAATTTCGGTTTTCGTTTTGGTAAAATATGTTTCTATAGTCATACTCAAAGGATTTGTGCTTAGTGGAGAAAAAAATTAGCATTAAATACTTGTATAAATTGGAGCAAGTCAACAATCGAAAAGTTTATTATCGAATCTGTCAAATAGAGATCAGCCGTAGCTTATTGTTCTTGATGAAGACTTTAGAGGGGTCTGTTTCCATTTTTTTTTTTTTTTTTGAGGGGGCTGGGGTTTGGGGGGGGGGGGTGTCTGTTTCTTTCCTTTTTTTTAAACCAAAACAACAGTTGCTGTTCAAACTAAAAAAGCTTTAAATTATACAAAATCTTGTAAAAGCTGCCATAAAGTTTTCGTACGAGGGAAATTAAATATTACTTTTTCGCAATCTTTCCAAATCCTGAGGGTGGAAAAATCAGCACCCCTGCGGTCCAGGATTCCATCATACGGATTAATTTAACAATGTTTAGGAAGATTGATTGTTGACTAGAGAAAATTTGGAGTTGCAGGTTGTGATTAAAAGGACGTTTGGCCGTGGCTGTCAGCACAACTGCGAATGATTCTGGATATATAGTAATTTACCCATTTACAATCAGTAATCCAAGATTTTGAGGGACGGAAAATTTTAGTTTTGAGCACAAAATTTAATGTTAAACACCTCCTTAATTAAGTAGTCAGATATTGTTATGATGAGATGAGCAACTTAACAAAAGTTTCGCATAATTCTTAAGAACATTAATTCAGACATCAACTTCTTCCTGTGTATTTCGCATTGTATCAGTATACATCTTCAAGCTTCATATTCTGCGTAGTCAATTGCTTTTACATTGGCGTCCTAAATATTCAATGTTCCTCTACCTCTTCTCTAAACTATGTCATAGACGTCTTAAATAATTATTGATACGAAAACCCACAAAGACCGCTGGAAATTTTAAAAGCTTTACTCGGAAAGATTAATTCATTTTTAAAACTGATCAAGTCAAGCAATGAGTTAGACTAATTCTCTCGGTTATTGCCTACTGAGAGAGCAAGAGTAGAGCATTATATAACATTCATGATGATTCAAAGTTTATCAGGCAAAAATGAAGAGACAAATAACATTTTACAGTTGCTTACTTTTCTTCTTTCTACGCCAACCTCAAGAAGTGATCAGTTTCACTTTCTTGGGAGATCATTTGTGCCATCATGATGATGCTCTTGCACTGCTTCAATTCAAGGAAACGTTTAGCATAAATGCATCAACTTATGTTTCTGCTTATTGTGATAAGTGGGGTCAGAATTCTTACCCAAAGATGACACATTGGAAACCAGATGCAGATTGTTGCAATTGGGACGGAGTCACATGCCACAACATCACTGGTCGCGTTATTGGGCTCGATCTGAGTTGCAGCCACCTTCAGGGTCTCATCCTTCCAAACAGTACCCTTTTCCATCTTTCCCATCTCCGCCGCCTCAACCTTGCTTTTAATGACTTCATTGGTTCACGGATTTCACATCGATTTGGTTGGATGACAAGTCTGACCCACCTCAATCTCTCAAGTTCATCTTTCGATGGTAAAGTTGCTTCGGAAATATCATATCTATCCAATCTAATTTCATTTGATCTCTCTTCCCTTTTTCCATGTGATTCTATGGGTTGTTGGGTTCTAAGATATGAACCTAACAGTTTTGAAGCAATGCTTCAGAACTTAACCCAATTAAAAGAGCTGTCGCTTTCGTGGATGAGCATCCCATTCGAGTTAAGAACGAATTTTTCTTCATCTTTGACATATCTAAGTCTCACGGGTACTGGAATAAGAGGTAATCTATTAAGTAATGTTTTCCATCTGCCAAATATGCAAGTTCTCTTGTTAGGTGACAATGAGAATCTTACTGTTAGTTTACCGAAATTGAACTGCAGCATTTTTTATTCTCTGAGGCAGTTGGACCTATCGAGCACAAGTTTCTCTGCTGCATTGCCAGATTTAAAGGGGTGTGCAGTGTCCTTAAATTCTTTGAATCTAGGATCCTGTCAAATTTCTGGTGTCATTCCTGAATCAATTGGCAACCTTACACAACTTACTGAATTGCATCTGGGTGACAATTTGTTGGCTGGGGAAATTCCAAACTCACTTCGCAACCTTAGGCATCTTGAGAGTTTAGACCTCTCTAGTAATCTACTGATGGGGGAAATCAAAGATTTTATAAGTAGGTCACTATCAATGATTTTGTTGAATAACAATCAACTAAGCGGTTCAATTCCTCCATCAATTTTTACTCTTCCGAACCTATCTTTCCTTGACCTTTCAGCAAACCATTTTATTGGGGTTGAGCAAGACTTGCTTGTGGACTTCAATAAGCTTCAAAACAATGCTTTTAACGGTGAAGCAGCATGGAACACTACCAACAATATGAACATTCCCTATCCAAATTTGGGATTCTTGGGCTTGTCTTCTTGCCAAATTAAGGAATTTCCAGAGTTTCTGAGAAATTCGGAGAGCTTATCTTATCTAGATCTCTCATCCAATATGATTCATGGCGAAATCCCAGGCTGGTTCTTGTCCAAGACATGGGATATTCTGGTCTACTTGAACCTTTCACATAACTTCTTAATTGGCATTGTAGACCAACTACTCGTAACTCCCTCTATCGCGTATCTAGACATGAGTTCCAACTCACTTCAGGGTCAAATACCTTCTTCTATCTGTGAATCAAGTCTTCTTACTATTCTTGATTTGTCAAATAACAATTTGTCTTGTCCAATTCCTCAATGCTTGGGAAACTCCAGCCAGTATCTAGAAATTATGGATTTGGGAAATAATAGGCTTTTTGGCACCATTCCCACAACATTTTCAAAAGGAAACTCTTTGCGGTTCCTTGTGTTGAATGACAATCAATTGCAAGGGCCATTGCCACGATCTTTAGCTCATTGTGAAGGTCTGGAACTCCTTGATTTAGGGAACAACAAGATAGATGATAAATTTCCAATTTGGTTGGAAATTCTTTCTAATCTGGAGGTCCTAATATTGAGATCTAATCGATTTCACGGAGCAATTGGCAATTGTCAGACGAAAAGTCCATTTCCTCTGTTGAGAATTATTGATGCATCCCACAACGAGCTCACTGGTGCTCTACCTAAGGAAATCCTCAACAACTTCACAGCTATGAAAAGTTCAAAGCATGACCAAAAGGAAGTCCAGTATATGAAGTCAAATGTCAGTAATGATTATTACATCCATTCTGTGAGTTTGGTTATCAAAGGGGTGGAGTATAGTCTTGAAAGAGTCCTAATAACTCGAACAGCAATTGACTTCTCAAGCAACAGATTCGAAGGACAAATTCCAGAGATTATCGGATCCCTTCATTCTCTTCAATTACTCACTCTCTCTCATAATAACTTCTGTGGTCCAATTCCTAAGGCATTAGGGAATTTGAGTATGCTTGAATCTCTGGACCTCTCTTGGAACCGACTTGAAGGAACCATTCCTATGGAGCTAGTGAATCTGGATTCTCTTGAATTCTTAAACTTTTCTGAAAATCGTCTAGTCGGACCCATTCCACGAGGAAGGCACTTTGATACATTTGGAGATGATTCATACAGAGGGAACCTGGATTTGTGTGGATTTGCACTGGCCAAAGATTGTGGAGATACAAAGGCACCACCACCAGCCACGCCATGGGAAGCTGAACAACAATATGATGATTCGGAATTCTTTGATGGGTTCACTTGGAAAGCTGTTCTCCTGGGATATGGCTGTGGATTGGTGCTCGGATTAGTTATGGGAGGTCTCATATTCTTGACTGGAAAACCAAGATGGTTTGTACTGATTGTCGAAGAGTCGTTCAAACTGCGAAGGCGACCGAGGAAATGGATCCACATAGGCACTTAAGAAGGGCAGTGCAATAATTTACATAACTGGTAAGCAAAGCATTCATTTTCTACCCCTATTATCCTTCTTCTTTATTTTTTCCTCAATCCACAATAGCTTTTTGAATGACAAGTTTTTGGTATGGCTAATTCGAAAAATATGACTTGTAATGCCCAGGTCTACCCATGGAGTGTGGAAATAAGGAAAAGTTTTGGTACATTTCCAGTCGTACGTGCTGTGTATTTTATGCTGTAATAGTTACTTGTTTCTAATGCCCAGGTTTTCAAGTCTCAGAGCGTCAAGTGATTGTGGTTCCTTGCGATTTTATCTGTAGCTTTATATTGAAAGTTGTCCAATGTATGTTACGAGAATGATCCATCAAAAGACTACAAACTCATCGGGTCTTCAAATGCCTCCCTTCAAGAGTGAAGGTTGACATTCAATTTTGCAAGGATCAGGCCATCAAGAAAACGAAAATCATGTTGAATTTTGAAAAGCAAAAACAATCAAATTATGACATTACAACAATGAGAAAATACGATTGCAACTCTGAAATACAAAAAGAATAAAATGCCAGTAAAGAGTTTTTTTATATATATAAATTTCATGTTACCAATTTTAAGCTTTACAAATTTCATTGATTTGAAATTTTAAGATCATAATTCAAAAGAACAATTCTGGTAAGTACTTTGTAATGGGATTGTTGTAACGATTTATTTTCATGAATACTTTGATCATCACATCCCACCGACATCAGTAATATTCTAACATTCTTCTGGGAATTGTTTGACATCACATCCCCCAGTAATAATGGTGTTTGACACAGTATACACACATCAGGTGAAAATTTGTGCAAACAAAACTAATAATTTCAGCCATTCGGATAATAAGTTCAACTTGAATTGTTGCTTCTCATCGAAAAATTTATCCCCAGTCTCACGGTTCAACCTGAATGTCACTACTTTTCATCGAAAATTAATCACTAAACTTACCGTTTTAGTACGATCTGCAATATCTAGACAATAAATTCAACCTTGAACTGGGCACCCGTTAACATACCTATTTCATGCCCCGCTTGTCATTTAATATAAATAATATAACATCTAAATTTCTATGGCTCGTAAATGCGCAAGTGGTTTTTGCCATGGCCTCAAATGAGTGCGTACTAAGCTTTTGATATTCCTATGATAAACATCCAATGTTGTCCAATTCAAGAGATATACTGTTTGGAATGGGCCTTAAATCAACCCCTATACAATTTGGTGATTCAACAAAGAAGTGGATTCCTAGTTCTGTGATTCAACAGATATACTGTTTGGAATACCAAAACATATATATATACATATATATACAATTAGATTCCAACAATAATATCTGTGGGGCGAAAGAGAGTCTATGTCATAATTTTGGGAGGAGACCAAGAATTCAAGATTAAAGATAGAAGACTTGGAATAAAGAGAATGAATAACTTCCCAATTAATGAAGCTCCAAATCCAGCGTCTTGATCTCTTACTAGATTCTTGAATCTCCAAAGAGAAGTGCTAGAACTAATGTTTGCAAGTGTTTTTTCCCCCTCCAAGTCCGGTCTCAATTCCGGACTTCCACTTTGAACTCAAGTTTTTTTCCGCAAATTTTTGTCCGTTTCCACCAACCAAAGCCGACACAAGACAAAACCAGGCAATTTTCATTTACACTTAAAAGCTCAAATACAGCAATTGAAGCACAATACACTCGTATATAAAAAAAAAAAAATTTTCTAACCTATCAACCGTATGACAAAACGCATCTTTCTAAAAATTTCTTAATAGTTTTCTAAAATACTTTCGAAAAGCTTTATTGCTAAAGTAGTTAGTAAGATTTAGAATCTCTCCTAAATTGCAAAAACTAACATACTTATGAGCAATATATCGAACACTCATAACTCTCTAAGATTAACTCCTTTCTCCCTCTCTCTCTCTCTCTTTATTTTTTCCCCCATACTGTAGGCCTGTACCCAAATAGATATTGCTTCAACGTAGAAATTTAATGTGGCAATTTTATATAGAATGACTTCTTTTTTTTTTTTTGAGAGCTAGTGGATAATAAGTGAGTACCAGTGTCTTCAAATGGTGGATAAATTCTCAATTTCATCGAACCAATAAATCCTAAAAATGGGAGGAGGGAGGAGGGGGATGGGTTGGATGGTTGATGGGGGAGAGAGTGCAAGTGAGATATTTCGAGTTCGATCGCACCCACGTACACTTAAAAAAAAAACTCCTAAAAACAATTATTACAAAATTAAGGTCTCATTTCATAGTAGTTTGAGATCAACATTATAATTAAGGCATGATTTAACATATTGAATGCCCAGAAACTATTTTGATGTTATATGCTTAATAGCAAGAAACAGACCACCAATACAGGTGGTCATAGTGTCATGGTCTTGTTTACTCGGTTCGAACTTCTGAGTCAATACTAAGCCCACAATCGATAGCGATTGAAAGGGAATTCTTAATAAATTAGGACTGGAAATTATGTTTTGCATACTTGTTCAATATCACTGTTTGAAAAATCCCATATCATAGCGTACGTCAGTACGTGTGTGCCTTCACATTTGATTGTCATTCTTCGAGTTAAAAAGTGATCAATTAATGTCTGTATGCCCAAAAACCTAGAAATATCTTCACCAATACATTTATTTAAAGAAAAAAAAAAAAAAAAAAGAAGAAGTCAAAGGCTTCATCAACGCAATTTATATTGTCGTGGTCATGTTTAATGTACGATGGAAAAAGCTCATCAGCTAATTGAAATCACTATCCGACTATTATTATCCTATAAAACTAGTGACCCAAATTATTCCTAAGATGAGCCCAAATCTGAATATCCTAAATGTAAGAATATGAATATTATTATTCCGGGGTTGGGATAAAACCCTTACTGGTTATCGAGAACTCAGTTTATTTTTACAATGAGTAGCAACGCTGGAAAGCAATTTCAGACCCCAGTAGACTCGTAGAAGAGGAAAGAAGTGAGAATCATTAAAAAAAAAAAAAGAAATGTTTCTGATGATTGGAAGAACTTCTTTTTATTCATGTGAAGTAAATACAAGGATTGAAGGTAATCAAGTGAAACGGTACACATCCTTGTTCATTTGAAGACAAAGTTATAGTGTCTAAATCTGAATGTCATTTAGCAAAACTTTGAAGACTTGTTCTTGATGACCACAATAAATGTTTATTCAATTTTTTCAATTCCTATTTCAATCTCTCCCCTTCGATCGCCTATAAATATACCTCTTCTGGCTTTTTCTTTATCATGAGAACAACTTCGCAAAAGCAAACCAATTAAGGCTATCCACAACGGCAGGATGCAAGGTTTGGGGCCAATGCTTGCGCTAGTTTTTGTTTTGGTAATATCTTGGGTGCTTTCTCCATTTGCAGCTGCACTCAGCACAAATTACTATGATCATACATGCCCAGAGGTTGAGTCAATCATCACCAGAGTAGTTAAGAAAGCTATGATGAATGACAAGACCGTTCCAGCGGCACTACTTCGGATGCACTTCCATGACTGCTTTATTAGAGTAATCTCTAACTAACCCTGTTACTTTCATTTCATTTATCTTCTGTTGATTTCCTCATGTCTACAGTTATATAAGATAGAATTTTACCCATTCATATTTTTCTTTTCAAGGGATGCGATGGTTCTGTGCTGCTAAACTCAACAGCTAAGAACAAAGCTGAAAAAGATGGACGTCGAAATATTTCATTGCACGCATTCTATGTCATTGACCATGCAAAAAAAGAATTAGAATCCCAGTGCCCTGGTGTTGTCTCCTGTGCTGACATATTGGCATTGGTTGCAAGAGATGCAGTTGCACTAGTGAGTGTCACTGACTAATCCCTATGATAGTTGGAATAGAATTATACTATAGTTTACCTACAGCTACTTTCTGATCAATCCTACCGGTTGAGGGTTAAAGTCTTGACAAGTTGATAGGCCCCGATGTTTGGTTGTAACTTCTTCACATTTACATATTCTGTGTGTCGATGTGGTGCTCTGACTACACTCACATTTGCTAAATGTTCCAGTCAGGAGGTCCTAGTTGGAATGTGCCTAAAGGTAGAAAAGATGGCAGGATTTCAAAGGCCACTGAAACTGTACGACTGCCTGATCCTACCTTTAACATATCTCAATTGCAGCAAAGTTTCTCTGAGAGAGGCCTATCACTGGAAGATTTAGTGGCCCTTTCAGGTTCATCCCAAATTAATTTTTGCTCTTAGTAATCTTCATTAGTTAATGTTCTCCTTCAGCATTGGCAACTTCCCTTACAGGAACACACAAAACACAGACACTCACACATGACAAACCTGCCAATTTTCAAGTCCTGATCCAACCGTTGATGCATGCATGCTTGCCCGCATTTTTCAGATCATGACTCTACTAAAAAACATAATTTGATTGCTAATATGCAGGAGGCCACACACTAGGTTTCGCTCACTGTTCATCCTTCCAGAACAGAATCCACAACTTTAACTCCACTCATGATGTAGATCCCTCCTTGCAGCCATCATTTGCAGCCAGCTTGAGGAAAGTTTGCCCCATGCACAACAAGGTGAGGAGTGCAGGTTCTGGCTTGGATTCTTCGGCAATCACGTTTGACAACATATACTACAAGCGAATCCTTCTAGGCAAGAGTATTTTCTCTTCAGATGAAGCTTTATCGACCGCTACAACTACAAAAGCATTGGTTTCGAAGTTCGCTAATTCCCAGGAAGAGTTTTATACAGCCTTTGTCAAGTCTATGATCAAGATGAGTAGCATAAGTGGTAGTGGACAAGAGATCAGGTTGAATTGTAGAGTTGTTAATTAGGTAACTTCTTCGACGCGAATTCATCATGTCAGCTACGGCTATCTCTTTGACTCGCCGTTTTAATTTGTTTTCTGAGTTCTTAAAATTAACTAGATAAGAGAACATACTTTACACCTTGTCTGGTAGAATTGCTTAAGGTTAAGTGTGTAATTTAATAGTATATTGATTTGCAAGATTGTTATGGATGCACAAATCTTCAGGAGATTCAAAAAAGAGACACTTGAACTATGAATTTCATTTTAATAACAAAAAAAGGCAAAAAAAAATAAATAAACAATTATTGTGTAGTTATCAGGTTTGGTTTATCTTTTCTTAGCTAATAAAAGTAATAAAAATAACAATAAAAAAACTCCTAGAGTTATAGAATTCCTCACTATTCTTGCAAGTAAAATTACCGGTTAATTGAATGTTATTCTCTTAGCTAATTATGACGTAATTTCCTATTATATGTGAAACCTACTCTCGTAATGAATCAACTATATTTGTAGCTAAATCATACCTATTTTCATGGTTATAAAATTAACTATAAATTCATTTTTTCTATAAAATTATATGGAACAAGCCACTAAAGCCACAAAAGTGTATCTCTACTCTTGTGAGTGTACTGTCTAGATTTAACATTTCCTTAAACTAGGGAGGGGAATGAGGAAGACAAGGAGGAAGGGGGAAGCGGAGAGGGATGGAAAGAGGAGGAGAGGGTAGTGGTGGCAAGTGGCGGTTAGTGGCGGTGGCAAGTGGCGGTTAGTGGCAGTGGCAAGTGGAGGAGGGGGAGGAAAGATGAAGATAGAGGATGAATAATTTTTAAAAATTTTAAAAGTTTCTCAAAAATTTTAAAATTTATAAAAACACACATGATAATTGATTCAATGGTTTTAAAATTTGTCAAAAACACCCATGATAGTTAAGTTAAAGGAATTTGAGCACAAAAAATAAAACAAAAATGAAAAGAAAAGAAAAGAAAATTATTAAATAATAATGATAATACATCACTTGCAGGTCACATACAAGTTACAGGTGAAATTTCATATTAGTTTAAAGTATCAGAGGGTTATGTAGACATTTCGAAATCATAAGGTGCCTGGTTGATTTTTTGCAATGCCACAAGAGAGTTTTTTCGCATTTAATCCTTTAATAAAGTATAGATATAGATTGATTTGTGTTTGAAGAAAGCAATAAGAAGAATATATGTGTACCAGGGCCAGTTTGGGATTAAGATTGAAAAATGAACCAAATACTTGATATTCGAATTGAATTTGGTGTGGTAAGAACTCGTTCGAACTTGATTTACCAACTAGTCAAGCAAAGTTTGAACAACGTTTTATATTTGATAACATTTAAACTCGATAAAAAGTTCGTTCAAATTCGGTTCGGCAAATAAACAAGCCAAAGTTGAACAAAATTTCAAATTCGTTAAAACAATCAATCAAGTTTGAACATTAAGATGTTCGATTTGATTAAATTTGTTTACACCCCTATTTGGGATTCTTCGATTCATTCTTATTCCAATGTTCCATATTGTTACACAATATTAAATTATTAAGGAGCCTAATTGGCCAATTGTTCCCACTTCGATTGTTGAATTCAAGTAACCAATTACTTGTAGAGTAGTTAGCCACCAGAGAGAGGTTTAAGGCACTTCTTGGATGTAGGTCAAGAGATCAAATCTCTTGACTTGTATTCTTTTCTAGAATTTCCTAAAAAAATTCACCAGCAAGTGCAAAGACACCCGTCTAGTCCAGTTGCAATTCAGTTCCCTCCGATTTCCCATTAACCTCTTTGAAAAAATCAGAGTAGATAATGAAGTTATCAAAGCAGACATTTGCTCGAGATATTTACAAACAATGATAACTTTGATAATGAAGTTATCAAAGCAGATATTTACTCCAAACTCACCAATGTCTGTCAGTCTTACCGGAAATTGAAGAACTTATAGAAAATAAAAAGAAAAATGAAAAAGACTGACAGGTCATCCGCGAAATTGCATTTGGTCATTGCGCGCAGTAGACTCAATCATAAATTAATTGGTTAAAACTGACATGAAAGCAAATTGGGTTGGATCGGGGTTTGAACATTCCTCGTGAATGAGATTGAAGCGTTTGATTGATAGTAGTTTTAAACTTTCCTTGCCAATATTTTCTTTTTTTTTCCTGGGTAATTTACGATTTACCTCCTACGGTTTCGTCTATTACGACAAGGCTACTCATGTATTCATCTTAATTTTCAAAATATCTATACACCACATTTGTAGTTTTATGCAAAGTAAAAATTTGGCAAAAAAATAACCTGCGTAATATTGTTAATTAGGATGCTAGTATTGGCCTTATTTGAATACTAAATATAACAGTGAATAGCCAATTCTGCATAGTACCACACGAAAATTATGTGGATATATTAGAGGGCTAAATAATTATATTATAGTTCTAGCACATGCAGTTTTGAAGCACGTCTGCTAATTAGCCTTTGATCAAAACCATCATATAATGAACAAAGGATGAAAAAATTTGTCATAATCTTATATGGTTCTTGTTACCATTACCTTTTCTGTAATGCTAATCCCCAGAAGATTTGACTTCTAATATCCAGGTCTCCCAATGGTGTGGTAAAACCGTTTTTCAACTTGCAGCTTTGTGGGACTTCAATCATGCCCCGAGTTTCTGGGAAAGAATAGGTCATGATAACTGATTTGGAGGTTAATCCAAAAGGAATGAGATAGGTAGGCCACTTGGTCCCATAACCGTGACAGGTATTTATGGTGGAAAAAAATAAAAATCTAATTATAGTGTCTTCATATTATACGGCAATTATACGTATTTTCAAGCCTTAATGAGGACAGCAAATAATTCATAAGGATTCCAAGGGTTAGTATTCATTGCAAATTAGCCATTACTCATCATGAAAGGGATGGTTAGATAGGAATCTTGTAGCATGCTGGTAGCAGCCATCCAAAGAGAAAAGGTCTATTTGTCCACAAAGTAAAGTGATCAGGGAAAAAAAGGAGGAATCTGATATTCTAATGCTTACTTGCTTCATTTTATAGTCTAACTTTAAAGTGATTCTGGTGTCCTGCTAGTGTGTAATTTGATTCAAGGTTGATAGACAGAAATTGTTCAGAAAATGTAAAATAGGGTAATTAGGTAGATATCCTAGTTTGGTTTGGATCTTGAAAGTTATAAAAATAGAAATTATGTCAGTGATACTCTTCATTTTTCCTACCTATTAAAGCAGTGATTTTTAAGAATACAAACAAGATTTAAAATCGAATCGCAATATTTAAAGGGAGGAAATAGATGGTTGAGGGCAAAATGGCCATGTTAATGAACTGATATTTTGCTGGTAGGCTGCGGTGATGAAGCGTCACCATAAGTCACAAATGAGTGACTGATATGATGCCACAATTAGGTTTTAACCTGCTATAACAAGTTTCATTGTGGACAAAATTTTGATGGTTAATTTAGTACAGTCGATCAATAGTAAGTTTCTGTTTAAAACCAGTAAGTTTCAATCATTAATTTATGTAACTTACTAGTTAAATAACAAATTTTGCTGAATTTTTAGCAAAAATTGCCACTTGTCTTCTGAAACTTACCATTTTTTATATAAAACTTACTAATTTTTCAAGTAGAACTTGTGATTTTATTACCAAATCTTACCACTTTTTGGTAAAATTCACTAAATCATTAACAAATGTTACTATCTTTAAGCGAAACTTACTATTTTTAATACAAATCTTACTTCTTTTTTTCAAGCAAAATGTATGATTTCATTAACAAATGCTGCCGTAATTTTAGTAAAATTTACTAATTATTAACAAAATTTACTATACTTGAAGGAAACGTACCATTTTCTATACAAAACTTACTACTTTTTTGAAGCAAAATTTAAGACTTGATTATTGACTAATGTTACCTTTATTTATGGATAATTTTAGAAACTTCCCTTGAGGTTTTTGTAATATCACTTAACATTCCCGAAGTTTTAAAAGTATCACTAACCTTTCTCGAATCATACTTTTGTAAGAATATCAGCCCTATATCAAACAAATACTCCCAACATAATCATTTAAGGAAAATAGATATATTTTTCTTCCAGCTTTATCCTTTTGTGTTGTCTTATTTTTTATTTTTTTGCCAAATTGATTTTAAGATAAGATTTACATGAGAAAGACTTAAAATGATTTTTTTTTTGGGCGCGAAGGGCAGTAATTGCCAAAGTAATTATTAGATTAGTGACTTTTTAAATTTTTGGTTTATCATAGAATAGGCATTTTTATGAATTCAGATTTATTATCTTCAAATTTTTCTGGCAAAAATAATTGTTTGAATAATGAGTAAAATTTGATCTAAGGATGTCATAGGAAGATTCGTTGGTCGGGGGGGGGGGTGATGGGGGAAGGGTATTAAAGGCAAAAAATGATTATTTGAATAGCCTTTTCTTATTATTTTCCCTTTTTTTTCAAAATTTTTTTGCATGAGTAATTGTTAAAATAGTAAAGTTACATTAGTAAAAGTTTGGCATTTAAGTGAAAATAGTAACTGTTAGAATACCTTTTTTTTCACGGAAAACATACTAGTGCTTAAGTAAATATTTCCATCCTTTTAATGAAAGTTACAACTTCTTCGAGGAGTTTTAGTACTTTTTAAACCAGATAAACTTTTAACAAAATTTAAGTCATTATAACTCTGTCAGTATTCAAGAAACTAGGGATGACTGAATTTGACTGCCGTTGTTTTTGATAGACTTTTTTGTTCTTCATTTTTTTTTTTTTAGTTTGAAAAGACCTGAGGTAGTGGATAAAAAGTGAGTACAGGAGTCTTCAAATGGCAGATAAGTTCTCAAGTTCGCCTAACCAGCAAAATTCCAAAAAATGACCACTTACAAGTCAAAGTCTCATTTCGTAGTAGTTTGATATCAACTTTACAATTAAGACATGAATTAACGTTCAAGAAACTATTTTGATGTGATATGTTTAATATCAAGAAGTAAACCACCAATAAGGGTCATGATGTCATGATCTTGTTTTACTAGGTTATGAATCAATACTAAGCCCACAGTCGATATCAATTTAAAGTAGAGCTGGCAATTTGTCCCAAGTCCCAATGGGCTACCCATGCCCAAAGGAACTTTGGGCGGGATGGGTATTATAATTTGGTATTGGGTTTAAGTTGGGACACATCCCAACTATACCCATTAATGAATGGGAAAGGGTGGGAAATACTTGGGTACCCATTGGGCTCAAATAACAAGGGCTCTGTTTGGTTTAGCTATTTTTGGGGGATATTTTTGAAATATTTTATTATAGCAGTGTATATGAAAAATTTTTACTATAAAATTTTTTTGAAATATTTGATATACTAATATGGATGGGATGTTTTTTGAGTTATTGTATGTTACTGTAACATTGTATTTGAAAAACTTATTTTTTGAAAAAATAGCCAATCCAAACGGAGTCTTAGATTCAAAAATTATCTTTAACAATTTTTATAGTCATACTAGAGAATATAATCTAGTAGTTTTCCTAGTCATTATCCACAAGAATTTTAAACATTTCAGTCAATTTAGACCTGTCATCTTTGGACAATGATGAGAATAAATATTCAATATCTTAAGTACCTTGGCCATCTTGATATATGTTGGAATATGACTGTATATCTATTTTTTCCTTTATTTGTTAATCCAATTTTTGATGGGAATCCTGAGTATAAAGCACTTGCATGTTTATTTAATAAAATTTAAAAAAATTTAATAAATAAAAAATATTAAAATTATATAAAAAAATAAAAATGAATTAAAGGAAAAAAAATATGTAGAAAATAGATTTGGGTATTGAGTGGGATCAATCTAAACCCATCCCAAAGTGATCCCGCCCAACTTAGTCCCAAAACACATATGGGTAAGATTGGGCCCATACCCATATGACTCGGTTCCATCACAAACCCAAGCAAATCCCGCCTATCCCGCCCATTTTGCCACCTCTAATTTAAAGGGAATTCTTAATTAGGACCAGAAAGTATATGTTTTGCACAATTGTTCAATAACACGTACTGTTTGAAAATTCCCATATCATAGAGAGTGTGTGTGTGTGTGTGTTCACATTTGATTTTCAACCTTCGAGGTAAAAAGTGATCAATTAACGTATGTGAGCCCAAAAACCTAGAAATATCTTCACCAGTACAAGTTTTTTTTTTTTAAAGAAAAAATGAAGAAATGAAAAAGCTTCATCAACGCTATTCATATTGTCGTGGTCATGTTTAATGTAAGCTTATAAGCTAATTGAAATCACTACTCGACCATCATCCTATAAAACTAGTGCCAAATTAACCCTAAGAGCCCATAATTGTCAATTTCTAATGAGCCATTAAATATTTTTCCACATTTTGTAGTGTCGTTATAATTTAGTTAATACCTTAATATTCTACTCACAATGACATGTAAACTTTGTTAATGAAAGCATCCTTGGGAAGGGACTAGACAGGCATATGACATATTTGTAATATGAAATCTTAATTTCTAAGCATAAGAATATGAATATTATCTTCTGGGGATGGGATAAAACCCTTACTGGTTATCCAGAATTCAGTGTAATCTTACAATGAATAGCAACGCTGGAAAGTAATTCCAGACCCCATTAGACTCGTAGAAGAGGAAAGAATTGAGATTCATTAAAAAGAAAATGTTTCTGATGATTGGAAGAACTTCTTTTTATTCATGTAAAGCAAATAGAAGGATTGAAGGTAATTAAGTGACAGAATAGTATACATCCTTGTTCATTTGAAGACAAAGTTATAGTGTCTAAATCTGAAGGTCATTTACCAAAACTTTGAAGACCAGATCAATTGAAGACTTGTTCTTGCTAACCTAAAATGATAATCAAGTTATCAAAGCAGATATTTCATCAGACTCACCAATGTCTGAAATCTTACGGGAAATTGAAGAACTTCTGGAAAATTGAGAAAAAAAAAGGGAAAAGACTGACGGGTCATTCGCGAAATTGTATTTGGTCATTGCCTGCAGAAGAGGGAATCAGTCATATATTCATTGGTTGAAACTGACATGAAAGCAAGCTACATATAAAGGATTCATCGATAATTCGAACACAAATTGTAATCTACATTCACTTGGATAGAGATTGTTGGGAAAGAGAAGTATCATCATTCATTTTCTTTTAGCAACAGAGGTTTTGAATTGCTATGAAAGAAAATTATTCATAATCTATCATACGATTGCTATTTCTTATTTAACATCTTACTACTTCATGAAATATGCACAATATTAATTTTTACAATAATTAATTTGAACAATTTTTATTCCTATATTACTTATCATTTTCTCTTACAAACTCCTTTTGTTGCTCTATCGTGCCAATAAATCTTTATTTTCAAACATTTGTAACAACTTTATCGGACACTTTGACATGTCATGACATTTTTTATTTAATAAAGGGCCATTTAAGAAATATTTAAAATAACTTCTATCTTGTACTAATTACATAATTAATTGATTTCCAGAAAAAGAAACATTTCTTTGTTCTATGAAAGTTTTTATTAAAATCAACTCAAGCATCACACTAATCATATATAGTTCAGAAGCATCTATCTCCATAATTATTTGAAAATTTTCCCAAAAATTAGGAGACTAATAAAAGAATAGTTGTATGTGTTTTTTAAGCTATTAAATAATGCTTCTCGATTGCTCTAATATGGATTAGAGGAACAAAAACGTTCCTAGAAGGCCTTCGTCAACTGTGTGACCGAAGTCTTTACAGAGCAGTGCCCCAAAGACGTTCAAGAAAGTACGTACTCAAGTCTTGGTGATTTTTTCACTATTCAGAAAAGAAGGATAAGTGAATTTGAACACATTTTTTGAAGAGTCAAGACAACTCTATGACAGTTTCAATTGTTCGCTTGCAAAAACGCAACTTGCATTCTACATTATGCTGATACAAACTTGAACAATTTTTATCAACAAAAAATGCACATACAAAAATCTTCTAGGAGTATTGTACTTTTCTACTTTTTGCTACAGTCCCATGAAAAGCTCAGTTTTTATTTCTTGGAAGAATATATGTGCCTTCATAGAGGTTGAAGGGTCACTTTGATTGCTTCAATTTAAAGAATGTTTCAGACAAATGCAGCTATTGGTGATCCCCCCATTTTTAGGATTTTAGTCAGTTTTCTTATCCACAACGTTTTTTAATAATTTTTTTTTTCAGCAATGAAAGGTGGGAATTAAGAAGCTGAAAGGGAGCTGGAAATTCGAGTCCAAAACCTCTAATTCCACAACCTTATCCAAAGAAGTTATCTTGGAATATTAATGCACATTATTATCAATGGTGTTGTAATTGGGCTAAAAGATCAAAGTTGCAGTCCTCTTTAACATTAGTTTTTTCCAAAGGTATGGCTAATTATAAATGGCGACAGCACATTACTGTGATTATGAATGGTCACTGCATTTCCACCTATGGCTCGTGGAGCAATTCGTCTGGATAAGCTAGGAATGCCTTCAATTCGAAAAATTAGGCTTGTGTAATAGTTTGTTTTCTTTTACCTAAATAAAAAAAGAATTTGCATAAAAAAAAAGAATGGTCACTGCATTTGATGTGATTTGCTTAATAGAGAAAAAGGCAACACCAATACGGCTTAGAATTTCGTTGTCTCGTTGACAGGGTTATAAATCAATACTATGATCTATCCTTGTCTAGAGTAACTTACTTTGAAAGGTAAAAGAAAAGTTAATGCAAAGTCTTCCTCCAAAGGGAACAAATAGTCTTTAAGATATTTTGAACAGAAATTGTACTCTACATACTTCCTTATCTAGAAGTTAGAAGTCTGAATGAGATTTAATTAATTCAATTAGAGATAGGTGGGAAAGAGAAGCAGGACCATTTGATTTGGTATGCTGAAAGGTAAATTACTCGTAATCTATTACGTGCATGGTTACAATTGCAATTTTTATGCACAATATTAAGTTTTATTTCAAACCATTTAAAAATTTTTATTTCTATGTTACCTTACTTTTTCTCTTATGAGCCCTTTTTATTGCTCAACCATGCCATTAAGCTTTTTTACTCACAAAGTAACAATTTTATGCTACTCTTTAACGTGATATAACAAATTTCATTTAATATGGGACCATTGACGAAATATTTGAAACAATTTTTCTGTACTATTTCCAAATAATAGAAATGTGTAATAGTTAGATGGAAGTTGTGAAAGAATAGCAGAACCAACTCAAGCATCACGCTATTTCTCATATCATTGCTGAAACATTTATCTCAACAGTTCTCGACAAGTTTAGTTCTTGAAAAGTTTCCCAAACAAAACCAATAAAAGTACAGTTTGGCTACCATGCATCCTGTGCAGCTTTCCAGCCCTTAAATTGTGCAACTCGACTGCCCTAATATCGCCATCAGGAATAAATCTGTTCCTAGGGTTTCTTTCTTAACTTTATCATGGAACGATTGCCAAAATATTCAGCAAGAAATTCAAGTCATTATAGCTTCGTCAATATTCAAGAAAGTAAGGATGACTGAATTTGATTACCATTGTTTTTGAAAGAAAAGAACGACTCCATTGGTTGAAGGGTCAAGCAAAGATTGAGACAAGTTCAATTGTTCACGTACAACACGTAACTAGTAGTTTTCATGATGCTGATACGAATTTATACAAAATTAGTAGGCAAAACATACTTTTATCTGCATCCATTGTTTAATAATATTATTTTCTTTGTCACTAGGTCAAAAGAAAAAGAAAAATGTTAGATTGTGTAGAGGCAGAGACCTTTACCCTATACTATCTTATTAAAATTTCAGCATCCACACCTGCACTTTAATTTCTAAAGAAACTCTACCTTTCAGCACTAAAATCTTTTCTATAGTTACTTTTAGTTTTCTTTGTGTCCGTTTTCTAGGTAGGATGTAGGGTGTCCATATAATGTACATCTACTTCTTTTCCAATGTAAAATTTTCATCAAATTAGAGTCTACTAATAATATGTTCAAATTTATCAAATCACACGAAGTATAAATAGCTGACTAAACTATCAATAGTACAGACTAAATAGAAGGAACGATTGAGATTTGTGTTTCAATATAGAAAGACTGTTAAGATATTAGAGAGAGTGAGTCAAGAATAACCACACAATGAAACGTAGTTTACCACAAACTGCAGATACCAAAAGTAATCATGAAACGCTTCATGATCCAATAAACGCAAGAATAAGTAATTTTGACAGAATAATTATTGAATTTCTTCATCTCTTTAGTATTATTTATTTTTCCAATTTATTGTTTAGAACAAAAAAAAATAAGTCAATTCAAGATATATATGAACATATGAAAGGCTCAACAGCTGGATAATACTCATTAACGACAGAGGCTATTAATCCAAAAGGACTAAAATGGGCAGGCCAGTTGGTCCCTTGACTGTAAGAAGTAAATTTTATATTCCAAAGGGCATTTATGGTGGGGGAAAAATAGATAGGATCTAATTGAAGTTTCTTAACATTAGATGGCGTTATACGTCCTTTCAAGCCTTAATGACGATTACTAATAATTCATAAAGACGCCAAGACTTTTGAAAGGATTTAGATTTCGTTGCAATTTAGCCTTTACTCATGAAAGGGAAGGATGGATCGGGATTCTGTAACATGCCGGTAGCAGCCATCCAAAAAGAACTAGTCCATTTGTGCACAAAATAAAGTGAATGTAATGTGTGTGTGTGTGTGTGTGTTAAAAAGTAATCAATTGGATTAGATTTGATGATTTGTGATTTACAGTGTAATTTTTTATATTTTGTGACTCTCTTAAATCTAATATTTTTCAGATCAAATATATTTGTGACATATTCAATATATTTTCTGCCATTGCTGCAGATTACTTTGTTAAGCAAATCGTGTTGTATGATTTCCAACTAGTTTATTAATAATATTGACTTCTTTTTTATCAAAAAAAAAAAGACATCAAGGAAAAATGAGGAATCTAACAGTCTAATGCTTGCTTGCTTTTTTTTTTTATGGTTTAAAGTGATTTTGGTGTCTTGCTAGTTATTCAAGGTGGATAGAAAGAAATTGTTCAGAAAATGTGAAATAGGGTAAGGAAATTGTTCAGAAAATGTGAAATAGGGTAAGTATCCCAGTTTAAAGCTATAAAAATGAAAATTATGTCAGTGATCCTCTTCAATTTTTTATCACCAACCAAAGCAATGATTTTTAAGAATAAAAACAACATTTGAAATCAAATCGCAGTCTTTAAAGACAGGAAATAGATGGTTGAGGGCGAAATGGCACTACAAGAAATTTGGTCATTAGTGACAACATTTCTCAGTGACGAAAAAAAATCGTCACAAAATGGGATCCTTTAACCACAATACAGCAAGTTGTCACAATTGAGTCAAGGGAGCCAATACATCAGTGATGACCTTGCATTGTCGTCACAATTCGATTCCCGCCAGAAGTCATGGAGAGAGCGGGAACTGCAATAGTGACGACTTTCTAAAAGTTGTCAGTATTAATAGCACTTTCTTTGACAACTTTGCAATTGTTGTCACTGATAACATTGTACAGCCGTCAGTGACAACCTAGTCTTGTCACTGTTTGGTTTAAAATATTTATTGCCTTTTGCAACTATTACTTCTAATTTTTTGTAATCATAATGTGTTTTCTAATGATTTTTAACTGTTATATACTTATGAGCCTCCTTATTAGTTTAATTTTCTTGTATATGTAATAACTTCATTAGAATAAAAATAATTAAAAAATAAAAAATTCATTAGTGTAAATAAACTTGTGACTACTTAACTTGGATTGATTATTAGTTAATTTGATATGAATATAAATAAGAGTTTTCAAATTGAACTAGTTATCGAAGTGGATAAATCCTAAACTCCATAGTTAATTAACTAATACACTTTATGTAATAGTTTAATTGTGCATTTTTTTCTTATTTGAAGGTAATGGATTAATAGTGAAATTTTGTATTGGATGTTAATTGAATGTGTGCTATTTAAAATGTGCTTTGTTAATTGAATATGCTTTATTTAAAATCTACTAAAAATTAATGGCAACCTAGGTTTGTTTTGCAAATTAGTAGCACAATAACTTCAAACAAAATTAACCGGTAACATACATGGCTTATCAGTATAAAATAACTAAAGAGTTCATTTAAAATATCTGACTTTAAAAAACACTATATACAAACCAATAGACACAAATATATGGGAACTCCTAAAAATTAGGGGTGAACCATTTTTTAGTTTATGTCGGTCATATAAGTCATATGTTATTTAAAGTAGAATTTTCCATAACTAAAGACCTATGGTACTACTAAACTAAATTAAAAGTAAGATATAGTACTTTAGTTTTGCAATTTTCAGGAAGTGATATAAAGTTTTAACACTTGTGTGAATTATTTGAAGTTATTCAACAAAAAAATATTTAACGTTATTACCAAAAAAATTAAACTATTTGATGTTGAACAAAAGTACATTTACCACTTGTATTAATTTACCAAAAACTTGACTCGCATTATGAATTTTTTTGACAAAAATGTTAAAAGATAGCAATTAATAATGTATTAGTAAAATTATACTTCAACTAAAAAACTTGATTGAAATTTTGGGGAACTCAGTGAACCGATATTTCACTGAAACTAAATAAACAAAGTATGTGAAAAATATGTGGTGCGGGTCAAATTTGGAATGCAAACATTTTGTAACCCAATAGAAAAGCTCTCCGTTTTACTCTCCATTGGTCTCCCACTCTCTCACTTTACTCCCTCGACAGAAACTATTAACAAAAAACAATTCTCCTCCTCTCTCCATAGATTGATCATATGTTTGTGATGTTGAACAGAAGAAGTACTCCACCAATTCTTTGCAACAAATGGTATCTCATGTCTCTCCTTCTTCTCCCCGATTTTTCCCCAATTTTTTTTGCCCTAATTATTTTTTTGCCAAAAATTTGTGCCCAATTTTATTGGGTATTGTTTGAGTTATGGGCGAAATCATCTCCACTAGAATTATTTTAGTTGTGAATACCATTACTTCATTTTTTTATTGTGCAAGATAAAGGGTTTCAGTGGGGTTGGTGGAGGAAACGGGTTTGAGGTTGAGTTTGGGGACGAAGGTGAAGGTTTTAATTAGCTATAGTGGTAGGAGTGGAAAAGATTTAAGAGGTTTTGATGTAGATATGGCTGTGAGTGGTTGCAGTGAGAAAAAAATAAGTGGTGCTGGTGAGAGGGAATTGGGAAATGGCAAGGTTTAGTGATTTTTTTGATGTAAAATCTGTTTTTTTTTTTTGTGTTGAAATTTGGTAAATTGTCATGGGAATTTCAAGAGAAAATCTCATGTCCATTCTCTACACCATCACCGACCTTATGTCCATTCTGTACTCCATCCAATAGAGATCAAGTCTTGGTACATGAATGAAATAATTTATTATTTTTTATGTTTTTTAATAGCAGGCTTTTCAGTTTTGGAAGTGAAGTTCTGATTTCTTTAAATTGCAAGAGAAAAGTTATATTGCCTTTTTTAAAGTTAGGTAAGTTACATTTGAACTCCTAATGTGCAACTAATGAAGTCAATAAAAGGTTCATGGCTGACTGTAATGCTGATTCTAGAGACTTGCTGCTTATGAACAACTTTAAGTTGCTGAAGTGGAGCATAATTCAAATATAATACAAAAGCCGCATGGGAAATTTGTATATATTGCACATCTTTTGCATTGGGAGTCGTAATTTTCTCAAGTTTTGTGGTTAGTTAAGGAGTACGGACTTGATAACATAGAGATAGCTGGATTTATATTATGGTATAGTCATGAAAATTGGAATTTGGGATCTGCAGTGTGAAATGTAAAATGAAGAATGTATGTAAAACAGTCACAACTATCAAATTATTTACAAAAGTTAACAATTAAAAGTGTCATAATATCTTATTCTAGTTACACTATAAAAAGTTTCATGACAAGTGTAAAAATATCACACTTAATGGGTGTCATTTTAGTTTAACTCATGTCAGTGGTTAACACCTCTTTCTTGACATTTGCAAGTGTCATAATTGATAAAAATAATGATGCTTCTAATTGCCAATAGAGTTACTAATTAGGACGTTTGAAAGTGTCATTATTACATATCTTAATGTTAGAATGGATCACACTTTCATTAGATCACTAGAGTAGAAACGTCATCAAATGGACATGTAACGATACTTTGAGCTGTCATAACAGCATATGTTTCTAGTAGTGTTATAGATATCAGAAAAAAAGGTACCCAATATTAAATTTCCCACTTCCGTACCTTCTTGCCTCCTTTCAGCTTCTTTGTGGGTCTGGTTAGATGTTCATTATCTGGCTATAAAGCCAAATACTTGCCCAAGAACATCAAAATCTTTCATTTTTAAACTTGGACCCAGATTATTTCACACAATAGGGTACATGCAGCATGGGTTTAAATCTCTATGATTTTTGTTACATTCACACATGTTATCATATCCAGTTGCTTGTTTAATGAAGGTTTCTAGTGGGTAGCAGTGCATCATAAAGTAATGAAATTGATTGAAAATTTATCCAAGTTCTATCTTGGGTTATCTTATCTGGAGTGTTTACCAATTTTCACCATGTGATTAATCTGGAATACACTTTTGAAGTTTGCAATCAGTTGTTTTTACTTTTGATTCTGTTGATATTACTTTTAATTGCCTTATATAGCTAACTATGTTACAAGGAGGTGTTTTAAGTTTTTTTTTGAGGAAATCATGATATTCAAGATTATGGTATAAGCTTGAGGCAGCATTTTCCTTGCCAAAGGTATACATCAAGCTTGATTTTCATTGTCCGAATTCTAGAGTTTATATTGAATAAGTAGTTCTTTCCTACCATTTTTTTCATATTTGGTGATGGACTACCTGAATGAATATGTAAGTTTTGACGATTATGTACTGTTCTTGGAATATGTAGTTGTAACGTTATTAGGTACAAGTATAGATTAGTATCAAAATTAAAAGAAGAAAACATATGTTTTATATGCAAACATTTTCTTATAAGAACTATAGCTACCATTTTGTTCATTGTCTTCGAGCTTATAATGCACAGTATCATTTCGTAGGGACATCATTGGTTTGTTATTGTCTTGCAGCTTATTATGCTGATGCTATTGGTCCTTGCTATGGAATTTCCAATTATTGTGATGTTTTTTGGGTAAGTATATACTCCTTTCTATCTATGTTAGACTTGTTTCAAATGGTTGGGTCTTGTCAACAAAGTTTCTGTAAAAGTGACAATTTTCACTTTGTTCTAGGAGACATTTGCATATAAACAAGCTACAAGTGGTCTCTAAGCTAACTAGTAGAAAAGAAATTTCATAATCTGGTATTTCATGACATCTTATGCAAACTTTTCTTGATAACTACTTACTTTTATGCTATTTAAGCTACTAGCATGTGATATTTGCTATTAGAACTTCTGAAAATTGAAAGTAGGTTGGTTAGTGAATATACTGGTTCGCCTCATAGTCAGAAGTTTCGATTTATAGTGGAGCATCTTTTCCATTTTTTACAGAGTTTCACTAAAATATTAGATGCATCAAATATTTTATTATTAAAATCATTAAAATATTACCAATGGGCGCTAAGAATCTCTATATATGTCGAATTTATTTGTCATTGAAATTTGGTCTAGCGATAAACAATATGCATTTTCAATACCTGAAGTTGAAGTTGCTATACATAATCTATAGAATGAACCTTACAAATGGAGCCTATGAAGCCATAGAAGGATCACTGTTTGGTTCTTAGTATGGTAGCATAAGCATATTAATTGTTTCTTGAGTTCTTAATAACGCAGTGAAAGTAAAAGAAGTGTTTCTTGAGCTCTAATGTTCCAAGTGCTTATCTCTTACTTTGCTCTTATTTAGTCATTGTCTAGATTATACTTAAAAGGAATGATTCGGCTTATTTTCTTGCAAATTCTTTAGTTATCTTTATTGTCTCAAGTTTTTCTCATGACCTACTAATGATTGCAGTACTTCATTGCAGATATGTTGCTCATTTTAGCTTTTTGGAAGACCAGCAGCAGGAGTTGCTAATTGACTCAAGGACGATAAAGAAAATCTTGTACTTAGGAAATGTCATGACAACACTTTTTTTTTTTGGGGCTTGGATTTGTTTTGTAAAGCTACCTCGACTTATATGTGAAATTTAGGCCAAATACCACTTATCAAACTATTTGTAAGGTGTTGTTGAATTTCATTATGATATTTGAATGCTTGATATGATATTTTGGCATTTCGTAATGTAATGGATGCGTTCATTTGCTAATTCTCAAGCATTGTCATTTTTTTCATTTATAAATATAATTGTAGTAGGAAAATCTTCAAATTTCATGGTGATAAAGTGTTATCACTGAATCAGAATTTTCCATTAATAACAACCTGTTGTCATAGAATTAAAAAATGTTTAGTGACAACAAAAGTTGTCAGTAATTAGTCTATACCAATGACAATTACTGATCACTTTTAGTGACGACATTGCTTTTTACATCATTGACAAGATACTATGTCATCACTAAAATTATAATAATTACTGACGACACCAGTTGTCACAAAACAGTCCCATTCACTGACGACTTTTATTGTCGTCACTATGTACTTTTACCGACGGGCCTTCAGTGACGACTCTGTGACAACTAGAAAGTTGTCAATAAAAGTTATCAGTGACAACTTTTTATTTTTTTGTGACAAAAATGGCTTGTCACTGAAGACCAATTTTCTTGTAGTGTGGCCATGGTGATGAATTGACATCATGGAAATCAAACTGTTCTGTACTAACGCCGAAACGTCACCATAACTCACAAATGAGTGACTAATGTGATGCCACATTTAGGCTTCACATTCAGGCCACCAAAACTTATGACTTGATTATTAAATCTTACCTTTATTTAGGAATAATTTTGGAAACCTACCCTGAGCTTTATGCTAATATCACATAACACTTCTAAATTTTAAAAAAATCACTAGCCTTCCTTTGAGTCATATTTTTTTGTAAGAATTTGACCCCTATATCAAAAATAAATACTCCTAACATAATCTTTTAAAGGAAAATAGATATATTTTTCTTCCAGTTTTACATTTTTGTGTTGTCTTATTTTTTAATTTTCTGCCAAATTGATTTTAAGATAAGATTTGCATGAGAAAGACTTAAAATGTTTTTTTTAAAGGGGAGAGGGTGTTAAGGGCCAAATCAGAATAGGGATTATTTTATTTTTGGTTTATCCTAGATTTTTCCCTAAATAGTTATTAGAATAAAAAAGAAAATTTAATATAAGATTGGTATAGGAAGATCAAAAAAGGCAGAGAAGACAGATATTTGAATATAAATTAATGGTTTTAGTAGGCATTTCTATGAATTCAGATTTATTATCTTCTAATTTTTGTGGCATAAATAATTATTTGAATGACAATTAAAATTTGATATAAGGTTGACATAGGAAGATTGGGTGGGGGAGAAGGGTATTAAAGGCAAAAAATAATTATTTTAGTAGACTTTTCTTAATAATTTCCTTTTTATCAAATTTTTTTGCACAAGTAATTGTTAAAATTGTAAAGTTAAATTAATAAATGCTTGGCATAATACTACAAAATAAAGGGGTGTTTAAGTGAAAATAGCAATCATTAGAATACCCTTTTCTATGGAAAACATACCAGTTTTTAAGTAAATATTACCATCCGTTTGGTGAAAGTTACAACTCCTTCAAGGACTTTTAGCACTTTTTAAACCAAATAAACATTTAGCAAATTTTACCAATTAGTACTTTTCTATGTGACAATTGGTAAAACTTATAATTTTTTAAGCAAAACTTATTACATTGTTGACGAACCTTACCAACTTTCAAGCATAACTAATCATTCTTTTTACAATAAATTCACTACTACTTTAAATAAAACATTTTACTTCATTTGCCATTCTTAGCATTTTTTTTAGCAAAGTTTGTAATCTATTGAATATTTTACTAACTTTGTAGCAAAACTTAAAAAAACAAACTTTGTAGTATATAAAATTTTATTAAGTCTCTTATAAAATATACAGTTCATGATCCTTGATTAAAAAGTCTTGTTAAATTTTAGCAAAACTTACCACATCTTTCTAAAAGCAAAACTTATCTACTTCATCGCACAAATCATAAAAACCCATTCAGGAAAAAAATAATTATTTATAAATAAAGTTATAAGTTTTTCTAAGGACACTGTATATTTTTTGCTAAGTAGGATTATGTTGAAAAAAAGGCATTAAAAGTGCTCGAGGATGATTGTAAATATCACTAACGGAATAAAAATTTTATCAAAAGTTTATTAGGTCATAAGAAAGTACTAAAAAGTCCTTGAAAAAGCATTAGTTTCATTAAAAGAATGGTAAATTTTACATTAAAAATATGGTACGTTTTGCATTAAGAAATGTAAGATTTTGCTAATGAAGCCATAAATTTCCCTTGAAAATGTATTAAGTTTTTTTTTATATAAGAATAGTAAGTTTTGCTTGAAAGTTAATAGGATTTGGGAATGATGCAGTAAATTTTACTTAAAAAAAGTGACAACATGTGTTAATGAAATCTTATCTAAAAGATGCATTGACAAGGCCTAGGCCAATGCTTTGATTATTTCTGAGTACATGTTTTCAGGTAGGATCCTGCTTTGGTATGGTAACTACTAACTGCTCGTCAGGTAACGACAATATATATTATTAGTTTAGCTGACAAAATACAAAGATTTGACAATACTAATTTGATTAACCAAAGAGCACCTTTACAAGATGTTAGGTTACCACAGTTCATTAGTTCGGCCATTCGACGATAAATAATGGCTTCTTAATGGTCCAGTTTTTTTTATTCTTTTTTAAAACTCAGAATATGTTTACAAAAATTTATGGTTACGAAAAAGATTCTTTTAAATGACAAAAGCTGACTAGTTTTACGAGTTTTGGCCATTAAAATTACAACGTTAGCTGATGGTTAATTATTTTCTCAAGGACTGGACCTTACATGGTAAATCATTTTCTCAAGGACAGGCCATTAAAATTACAATGTTGGCTGATGATTAATTCCACACACTGCTTTCAAGTTTGAGCTCTCATGCATAATAATAAATAGTAGAATTAAACATTTATAGTCAAAATTTTCACTTTTCTCTTTTTTCACATACTTTCACTATTACCTTGATCTACATCTAAGAGAAACTTTTTACAACCTTCTCCAAATTACTAGCTAACATTTTTTTCCTACCCTTTAGTATTTCTGATCGATGAGCTGGTGGTTCTTGGACTAATTAAGTCATCATCATTGTTGTTCGCCTTCACACTTCACCCCACCTGAAGAAGAGGGTGCGTGCTTAAACGCTCCAGGTCGGCAGAAATCTCTAGCACGGTTGTCAAGAAACAACCAAGCATCCACAAGAATACTACCACAACTCGAGAGAGATCAGATTCAAGAAAAGTAAGACTTTTGTTCATTTTCCTAAGCCATGTTCTGCATGAAGTTGAGTTAACGAGGATTGAAGTAGAGGGTCATTTAATTGAAGAATAGCTAGTTTGGAGAGAATTGAAGGAGGGAGTGCAGCAATGGCAGCCCTTCGGCTCCTCCTCTTTTTTTTAGTGATGACTGCAGGATGTCGTGGGATCTTCTCTAACACAGATTCTCGCGATGGTAATGTTCTAGTCTCGTGTTGCATGCTTTTCTAAGAATATCACAGTATACAATTGCAGGCATTTCTTATCCAATTTGATTACATCGGATTGCACTTTTGGTTGGACTGCTTTATTGATACACTTTGCGTCCAAATCCAGTACTTTTGTTGGTGTAAAGAGTGAACTAGCCTCATCATTCTTCATGAAAAATGTCATTGTAGTTTTTACATTTTAACATCGATTTGAACTATAATATATATCAAGAATACAACTACTAGCTTGTAGTAGATAGTAGAGTTTATAAACAAATAAATTATTAGTTTTCTTGAAGTTCAAGCAGGAAGATGCATTTAGCCGAGTTGGATACAAAATTTTCAAGCTTTGAATCAGCCAGGGTCTTTGAAACGCATGACAGCCTCACATGTAGCTATTCTTATGGGATTATGGTCTATATGTATGCAAAGAGTTTTTTACAGTTTGGGAAAGGGGGGAAGGGAAAGTAGGAAAGAGTTATTAGCTAGATATTCTATGCTTTCCATTTCTTAGATTGGATCAAGAAAAATGGTTGAGTTGGGGCGTAGGGAAAGAGAAATCATGTTCCTTGATTTTTGCTTCTTTGTTGCTTCTCGCATGAGTACTTTAGTTACAGTATAAACTACAAAGTTGAGAAAAGGTTGACCTTAGAGTTCCAATTAAAGTCTGAACTAATGAATCAACTCTGGAATTCCATGATCATGGTAAATAGTTGTCTCTGGATTATTTTGAGATTAAGCTAATGGTAATGAAACCAATGAATGAAAGAACTACCAGGCCACAACTTTATGCCAAAAAGGGAAAATAAAAAAAAGGCATCATAGGAACCTCATTTTTTCACCTTTCCTGCTCCAGTAACCTATGTAAAGACAATTTGAAGTATTTCATCACTTAATTTTCTGCCAGATTTCCCCCCATCCAGTTGGCCCAAACAGATACAATTTTTGGCAGCCTATTAATTCTTGCTAGTATGTACTTTTCGTTAATGGAGTCTCATAAATGTACCATCTCTTTGATTACGTAGTTTCTATGCTTGCAAAGTCCTTTTGATCTTAAGTGGATACAAATTCTTGCAGTTACTGTTCTTGTGTCTTTGAAAAATCAGTGGCAAAACACACCACCAAGTTGGGGCAAGTCAGATGATCCTTGTGGATTTCCTTGGGAAGGAGTCTCCTGTAACAACTACTCAAGGGTCACTGAATTGTAAGTAGTTCGTCTACTCTTTCAGGCTATCACGAATTCATGATGGTATTCCCTTTGAGGTCTTTTGATAGCCTAAAAAATCTATGCCTGTAGCCTCACACTGTGCATTGATACTTCAGGCTATTATCAGCTATGGGACTATCAGGTATACTCAGTGGTGATATTAGAGGACTCACTGAATTGACGTCCATGTAAGTTTCTCTCGCTATTTCAGCTGGTCAAGCACAAAATTTTACAAAGTTCTTAACTTTGCATTCATTCAATTCACGTTTCTAAATATTGTTTCAGGGATCTGTCATTCAACCGAGGTCTCACTGGTCCACTCTCTCCACGAATAGGAGACTTGCAAAATTTGATTATATTGTAATCGATCTGACAAAATCCTACATCAAATGTTGATCCCTGGAAACTATTTCCAGGAACATATTTATGAAGGAAGTATTTTTTTTAATCAATATTTTCGCCTATGTTGCTCAGAATCCTCACTGGATGTAGCTTCAATGGAAATATACCAAGTGAACTAGGGAATCTTGCACAATTGTCCTTCCTGTAAGTATCTTGAGACAACAGCATGAAAACATGGCATTATACATGGACTTATATGAGGATTTGCTGATCTCAATTAAATCTCTGCTTCATCTTCCATGACAGGGCACTTAACTTAAATAACTTCACTGGAGAGATACCACCATCGCTGGGAAAGCTTTCCAACTTATCCTGTCTTGATATAGCAGATAATCAGTTGACAGGATCAATACCTATTTCATCATCTCTGACTGAAACACCAGGATTGGACCTCCTAAAAAAGGCAAAACACTTGTGAGTACAATTCCCTTTTTAACTCAGTTATTCCTGTCCAATTTTCTTCAGGGATAAGAGTTTGATCTTTATATCTTTGCAGCCATTTCAACAATAACCAGCTTTCTGGCCAAATTCCAGGCACACTTTTCAGCTCAGAAATGGTACTTATACATGTGTAAGTTTACCATTGGATACAATCAGTATTCAGGTCTGATTTATGACCTTTTTCCTTTTTCTTCTTCTTCTTCTTATTGTTTGCCATTCTTTATGGCAGACTGTTTAATGGTAACAACTTGACCGGGGGAATCCCCTCAACATTAGGATATGTTCAGACACTTGAGGTTCTGTAAGTATTCTCAAACTGTTTCATTCGATCTTCCTTTTGGATGGACTGAGTTTTCTTCTTTTTTTTTTTGGCCTCTCATTCTAACTATTTTCTGGTGTAAATTCTGTAACGGAGAACAGGAGGCTAGATCGAAATGCCCTGATTGGCAATGTCCCATTAAGCTTCCACAATCTCTCAAATTTGATGGAATTGTTGGTTCTTCTCGAAATTTGGAGAAGCATTATTTTTTCTTCAATTTTACCATTGGATGCTAAATTGAAATGCCTTCTTTCATACTTTCGTTTTCGTCTAGGCACCTAGAACATAATCAGTTATCAGGTCCATTTCCAGACTTGACCGGAATGAAAGACCTCAACTACGTGTAAGTGATCGTTGAATAATTTCCACAATCAAATTTTATGCTCCCGATTTTTGTTTGGAAGGTGAACTCTATGCTTTTGTTTCCCTTCACAGGGACTTGAGCAACAACTCTTTTCAAAAATCGCAAGCTCCAGACTGGTTCGGTATATTACAGTCACTAACAACCTTGTGAGTATTATTAAGATACTAATGAGAAGCTTAAGAAGAATTATTCTGTTCATGGATCTATCTTATGCTTCAAAGTTGCAATTCTGTCAGGGTTGCTGAATACGGATCACTTGAGGGAACAGTGCCTCAGAAACTCTTCGGTTTACCTCAAATTCAACAAGTGTATGTTTGAATCAGCACGCTTTGAACAGTAAAAGCATATTATTTTATCTTTTAAGAGATAAAGGTAATACGATTATACCGATTCATTTCATGTCAACACTTTTACAGCAAACTGAGAAACAATGCATTTAACGAGACACTGGGTATGGGCAGAGCCATTGGTCAGCAACTTAAAGTTGTTGATTTGGAGAACAATGAAATAACCTCAGCTGCTCTTGGTTCTGGTTATGACAATACACCGATGTGAGACAATATTATATTAACCTTTTTTTATGCCAAGATACAACTTTCCATCTTTTTGTCCAACTAGCGTTCATGTCTGTGATCTATGTTAAAACAGATTGCTAGCAGGAAACCCAGTCTGCAGCGCAGCTCTTGCAAAGACCAGTTACTGTGAGGATAAGCAACCACTTCCACCCTATTCTACGAGCCTGGCTAATTGTGCAAACAAATCCTGCCCCGCTGATAAGAAACTCAGTCCACAGAGTTGTGAATGTGCTCATCCATATGAGGGAATAATGTACTTCAGAGCACCATCCTTCAGGGAGTTGTCTAATCATACTCTATTTTGGCAGTTGGAAATGACCCTGTGGACGAAGTTAAACCTTACTGCTGGTTCAGTTTCTCTGCAGAACCCCTTCTTCAATGTTGAGGACTTGCTTCAGGTGCAGTTGGCATTTTTTCCCTCCGTAGGAGAGTATTTCAATAGGTCAGAGGTCCAGAGGATGGGGTTTGCTTTAAATTATTACATTTTCATGGCTCCAGAGCAATTTGGGTCCTCCTACTTCAGGCCATTTCCTTACACTTTCGGTGGTATAAAAGGCTAATAATTTGTCTAACTGTCATTTGTTTTTGAATTCATGAATGAACAAACTACTAACAAAAGAGGTGTTGCAGCTGAACGTAGAAATGCCATAAGCAAAACAATTGTTACAGCGATAGCTGCTTGCAGCGTCATTCTGGGATTGTTGCTCATTTGCCTAGGCACCTATGCTGTCCGCCAAAAGAGACGGGCTGAAAGAGCTATTGAATTAAGTAAACCATTTGGTATGACCTGTTCGCTATAGCTTACTACTCTTTATTATGTTTATGAATGTGCTATAACTGAAACATGTTGACCAGCATCTTGGGCTCCAAGTCGCAAAGACAGTGGGGGAGCACCACAACTAAAAGGAGCTCGTTGGTTTTCTTACGATGAGCTGAAGAAATCAACTAATAACTTTTCTGAGAAAAATGAGATCGGTTCTGGTGGCTATGGCAAGGTATGCTGTCATATATTTTGAATTTGCATCTAAAAATTTTCTTCAGTTTCAACTCAGTTGCATTTCTGGATTCTTAGGTCTATAGAGGGATGCTCCCAAGTGGACTATTTGTTGCTATCAAAAGATCACAACAAGGCTCCAAGCAAGGTGGACATGAATTCAAAACTGAAATTGAGTTGCTGTCACGAGTTCATCACAAGAACCTCGTTGGCTTGGTTGGATTCTGTTTTGAACAAGGTGAACAGATGTTGGTATATGAGTTTATGCCTAACGGAACTCTGAGGGAGAGTTTATCAGGTACGTTTGCTTTCATGTCACCAGATTATACTTACGCAGGAAGATTACTGACTGAAATTTTCCTCGATGGCACGGATACAAGATGTAGAAGATAAACAACCAAATGGTTTTTTTGTTCAATGCATGCCTGCACTTGAAACAGACTATATTGACTGAAGCATTATCACTAGGATTCACTCACTTGAAACAGACTATGTTGACTGCATTCTATTTTTTGACTTTTAATTCTGGTAACTTGATCAGGTTTTTACAAAATCTAATCACTCACTTGCATGCCTCAACATTTCTACACCTTCTTCCTAAATTATATTTCAACTCATAGGATGTCTGAACCTCTGGATATCTTTGTACAAAGTGTGTCATTAGCTTATATTCCAAATAGACTGTATGCCGCTTTCATAAATCCAAATTGGACCCAAACTATAGAAAATGAGATGTCAGCATTGTGAAAAAAAATGACACATGACCTTTGTTTCACTACCAAAAGGAAATAAGATTGTGAGGTGCAAATGAGTATTCTTAATCAAGTACAAAGCTGATGGATTAATCGACTGATATAAGGTGCGACTTGTGGTGAAGGCGGTACATATAGACATATGGCATTGATTCAAGAAACTTTCTTACCAGTGGCAAAATTGGACACCATTAGAGTTTTATTGTCCCTCGCAGCCTATCTAGATTGGCCGTTTCATCAGTTCAATGTAAAATATTCCTTTTTACATAGTGATTTTAAGAAAGATGTGTATATGGATATTTCACCTAAGTATTCCACAACTCTAAAGACAAACATTATGTGCCGATTGCATAGAGCTTTGTGGACTTAAATAGTCACAGTGTACTTGATTTGGCCAATTTACTTTGGCTATAATAAAATACGATTTTCATAGAGTAATGTATGCCACACCTTATTTTTGAAACATAGGCTTGAGAAAGTGACAGCACCGATTATCTATGTCGATAACATGATTATCACAGGTAATGACATAAAGGAGATTTCTAAGCTACAAGACAAATTATTAGCTGAGTTTGAAATTTAGAGTTTGGAAAGTCAAATATTTGTAGGCATTAAAATGGCAAGATCAAAGCAGAGCTTCTTCCTATCTCAATGGAAGTTTGTACTCGATCTTTTGTAGGACTACTAGGTTGCAACTTAGTAGACACGTCGATTATCTAGAACTACAAACTCAGAGATTATCTTGATCAAATGCTGACTGACAAAGAAAGATATTAGATATTAGTTGGTAGGCTAATTTATCTATCACATACTTATCCAACAGTATAACATATGTTAGTATTGTCAGCTGATTCATGCATTCTCTTAGTGGTAGGTGAGGATGCTCACCTCGGCCGCCCCGCATGTCCGAGGTGACCTCACCTCGTCCGACATCAGAGCTCACCCGTGCCTCGGGCATATCCCTTCAGCTCGGCCGGATCCCTAGTCTACCGTGTAGGTGACCTCGGCACCTCCACCTCAGCTGCACGCGGATGAGGCAAGTCACCTGACATCATCCGGGATCAGTGCTTTATCTGAAAAGCACTGTCGCACTTAATGACTACTGCAAAGGACTCCTCGTCACCCTGTCCAGGCGGCTACAGTGTCAGAGTCAGGCCCCCTGACAGGGAACAGAGCCGTAATGGCAGGGCATGGGTCCCACCGACATAAGACCTCCGTCCTGCCCTCCACTCTCGCTCTATAAATACCCCACACACTCCAACAAGTAAGCATACACTGTTCATTTGCTCATACTCTAGCATATTTCTCGTTCTCATACTAACTTGATCGTCGGAGTGATCCCAGGGGAGAAGCCCCGCCATTCACTTCGGACAAGGAGGTTGACTTCGGATCCAGGAGTTCACCTCACCTCATCTCAGAGAGGACTGATTCAGGTCGGTTCAGCTACCAACCAAAAATCGCCTCTTCAATTGGCGCCGTCTGTGGGAACGAGATAGCTATTAAAATGAGATCCACGCGCTCCAGAAGCGGAAGAGTTCCCTCAACTGGGGCTGGGCAGACCTCGGGTGCCCAGCAAGACCGCATATCTGAAGAGCCAGGGTCCCAAAGGACCCAGCCCAACAATGAGGACGCCATCGCCAAGATGGCCGAGTTTGTATCAGACAACCCTAACATTTTTGAGGAGCTAGGAAGGTACCTCAAAAGGCAGGGGAAAGAAAAAGCCGAGTCTTCCAAGAGGAGACCGACGAAGTCCCCTGAAGTGCCCTCAGGCGAGGACTCCGAAGATGGGCGTCTATCTCGGAGCACCTCCAGGCGAGTCTCATCCAAGGCAACCTCCAAGATTGCCTCCATCTCCCGAGCGTTTTCTCGGGGACTACTGGGAAAACGAGCCGAGGACCCACCTCGGCGCCCCGGGGGCCTAGCTACTGACTACATGAGGGCTCCGCCCTTCACTGATGACATCAATGGGGAGATGGTGCCCCCAAACTTTAAGCTTCCAAATTTGCACACCTACGACGGCCGAGGTGACCCCGAGGATCACCTCCGCGCCTTCATCTCCGCATTCCGACTCTACTGCGTCCCCGACGCCGTGATCTGTCGGGCTTTCCCCATCTTCCTGCACGGGACCGCCCGGAAGTGGTTCTGGAGTTTAGAACCGGGGAGCATTTCCTCCCTGGATGAGCTGATAGACCGGTTCATCCACCGCTTTGTGTCGTCTCGACCAATAACAAAGACTTCAGCTTACCTCTTGAACCTGCAACAGGGTCAGGGCGAGTCACTTCGCTCGTACGCCCAAAGGTTCAACGAGGAGAATGTACAGATACCTGACCAGAACGAGCAAGTAACTATTGCTGCCTTCACCAACGGGTTAGTAGCAGGGATCTTTAACACCGAAATCCATCGGCAGTACCCCCGTACACTCCGGGAGCTCTGGGAAAGAGTGGACCAGGGAATCCGAAGTGAAGATGTAAATCGCATGAAGCTAGAAGCCCAAGCATCTCGTACGGGGCAAGATCCCCGGAGGAGGAAAGACACTGGCCGAGGTGAACCAGGCCCAAGTGGCACTTCAAACCAACCCCGAGACCGCCGAAGTGTCTTCGACCGGATCGTGAAAGGCAGATCGTCCACCTCGGACGCCGAGCTGACGCCCCTCAATTCGAGCCGGACCCACGTCCTGGCTGTGATGAGGCAGAATCACCTCGGCCGCAACCCTCCAGAAATTCCGGGGAGGAGAGATAAGAGGAACTCGAACCTCTACTGTGCCTACCACCGTGATGTAGGGCACGAGACTGAAGACTGCAATGACCTGAAGCGGGAAATCGAAAATTTGATCCGGCAGGGATACCTGAAGCAATTCGTCCGCAAGGATGGAGGCTTCAACCGAAGCGTCTCCCACCGGGAGAACCGAGGCCCCCGCCGAGACGACCGACGGGACACGAACATGCATTGCCGAGGTCCCGAAAACCGTAGGGAGGACAAGCAGCCACCACGCGATGGCTCACCGGGCTACGGCCCCAACATCGCAGGGGTGATCAACACCATCGCGGGAGGACCAACGGGAGGAGACAGCCAGAACTCCCGGAAGCGGACCTACCGCCAGGCCGAGATGGAGGTGGCCGAGCCGAGCTCTCGGCTGTCCGAGGTCATCACCTACGGTCCCGCTGACCCCGTTCCTGCGGCCTCCAGCAATCATGAAGCTCTTGTGATTGAAGTCCTCACCAACAACTACGTAGTCAAAAAGGTCTACGTAGACCCCGGAAGCTCGGTAGACGTCTTGTACTACCGGACTTTCGAAAGTTTGAAGCTGACAAGGGAGCAACTCACTCCTGTCAGAACTCCCCTCGTGGGATTCGGGGGACACGTCGTCCACCCGGAAGGCATGTTGACCCTGGTGGTAACAATCGGGCGTCATCCACGCTGCCGAACTGTGCCTGTCAGTTTTGCAGTGGTCAAAGCAGACTCCCCCTACAATATGCTGATAGGCCGGCCCACGCTCAATGCCTTGAGAGCCGTATACTCCACCTACCACCTGAGCTTTAAATTCCCAACATCTGCGGGGGTGGCCGAGGTAAGCAGCGATGTGGGCGCCGCCCGGGAGTGCTACCTCGCCACCATTCAAGCAGCAGTCACCCCCCGGCCCTCACCGAGGTCAGAAGAAAAGAGGCCAGCGGTCCTCTCCATAGACTGCATCGACCCTCAGAAGGCAGAAGAGCCCAACAGGCTGGAGCCCGGGGATGAAGTGGAACTGGTGGTAGTGGATGAAGCGAAACCTGACCAAGTGGTCCAGGTAGGGGCGGGACTCCCCCCACCCCTGAAAGAAGAAATGATCTCCCTGATCAAAGACCACCGAGACGTCTTCGCGTGGTCCGCGGATGAAGTGGTCGGAGTGCCACCCGAGCTCATGACTCACCAACTCAACGTTGACCCGCAGGCCCGACCTGTGCGACAGAAACGAAGGCACTTCGGCCCCGAACGTAGCCAAGCCATATCGGATGAGGTCGACAAGTTCTTGCCGGCCAAGATGATCCACGAGGTCCAATATCCCACCTGGCTGTCCAATCCAGTCATGGTAAAAAAGGACACCGGGGGATGGAGAATGTGTGTCGACTTCACCGACCTCAACAAGGCCTGCCCCAAAGATTGCTATCCTCTGCCAAGGATAGACGCCCTCGTCGACGCGGCGATGGGGTATGAAATCCTCTGCTTCCTAGATGCCTTCAAAGGGTATCATCAAATAGGAATGAGTGAGGAGGACCAAGAGAAAACGGCGTTCTACACCGACCGAGGTACTTATTGTTACACTACCATGCCCTTCGGGCTAAAGGACGCCGGGGCGACCTACCAAAGGCTGATCAACCGGCTCTTCCAGAATCAGATCGGCCGCAATGTGGAGGCCTATGTGGATGACATCCTCGTTAAAAGCCTCACCACTTCATCCTTTCTGTCAGACGTGAGGGAAGTCTTTGGTGTCCTGCGAGACTCGAGGATGAAGCTGAATCCCAAGAAGTGCGTCTTCGGCGTCACCTCGGGAAAATTCTTGGGGTATCTGGTTTCCCACCGGGGAATCGAGGCCAACCCCGACAAGGTGAAAGCCATTCATGACATGTCTCCACCCCGGAACATCCGAGAAGTCCAACGGCTGAATGGACGCCTGGCCGCGCTGAATCGCTTCCTGTCCCAATCAGCTGAGAAAGCTCTGCCTTTCTTTAAGGTGCTGAAAAATGCTGACCAGTTCGCCTGGACTGAGGAGTGTCAGGCTGCTTTCGACCAGCTGAAGCAGTACTTGCATCACCTACCAACTCTCGCTTCACCTCGGCCCGAGGAGAAGCTCTACCTCTACCTCTCCGCAGCCGACGAGGCTGTCAGCGCTGTGCTCATCCGAGATGAGGGCACCCAAGTGCCGGTCTACTACGTCAGCCGAGCCCTCCGCGGGCCGGAGACCCGATACACGCAAGTGGAAAAACTTGTGCTGGGGCTCGTCCACGCAGCTCGGCGGTTGAAACCCTACTTCTTAGCCCATCCCATCTCGGTCAGGACCGACCAGCCCATTCGGCAAATATTGGTGCGACCCGAAGCTTCTGGTCGCCTCACCAAGTGGGCTGTCGAATTGGGAGAATATGACTTGTCCTACGAGCCACGCACCGCCATAAAAGCTCAAGCTTTAGCTGACTTCCTTGCTGAGCTCACCTTCACGGAAGGTCCGGAGTCCACTTCAGCCTTACCCGAGGTGTCCACCTCATCCCTGTGGACATTGTATGTCGATGGATCCTCTAATGGAGACGGCTGCGGAGCCGGACTGCTCCTGGAAGGACCTCAGGGGGAGGTTTGCTCTTACGCCCTCCGCTTTGACTTCCCGGCCACCAACAATGAAGCCGAGTACGAGGCTCTAATCGCTGGACTCCAGCTAGCCCGCAAGCTCGGCGCCCAGCAAATCCACGTCCGCAGTGACTCCCAGCTCGTGGTACGCCAAGTTATTGGTGAGTACGAGGCCAAGGATGAGACCATGCAACGGTACCTCTCCAAAGTTCACCAACTCACCGCGTACTTCAAGTCATTCGAAATCCAAAGGATCCCTCGGTCCCAGAATAAGCGAGCCGACGCCTTATCCCGGCTGGCTTCCACTTCATTCTCTGACCTCAGCAAAACCGTCTTGGTGGAGGTCCTGAGTGAACCAGGGTACGTGGAAGAGGTGGCCTGCCCCGTGCACTCTGAAGAAACTTGGATGACCCCGTTCATCCTTTTCTTGGGTCAAGGAGTCCTTCCCGAAGACCGAGCTGAAGCAAGGAAGATACAACGCAAAGCCGCTCGGTATGCACTCCGCGATGGAGAACTATATAAGCGCTCCTACCTCGGCCCATGGTTGAGGTGTGTCACCCCCGAGGCAGGACGCGAGGTCCCCCACGAGATCCACGAGGGCCTATGTGGGGCTCACATCGGCCACAGGATGCTAGCTAAGAAAGCTATGCTCCTGGGATATTTCTGGCCATCACTTCGGCAAGACTCCCAGGACCTCGTTCTCGGCTGCCCTTCCTGCCAAGTCCACGCACCCGAGCACCACCAGCCTTCAAACTTCATGGTCCCCATCACTTCACCCTGGCCGTTTGAGCAATGGGGGACAGACATCATAGGTCCCTTCCCCAAAGCCGTCGGGGGTTATACATTCTTAGTAACCGCTGTGGATTACTTCACCAAGTGGGTCGAGGCCGAGCCACTTCGGACCATCTCAGGGCTGGCCATTCAAAAATTCTTTTGGAAGTGCATTATCTGCCGCTTCGGCATACCTCGGGTCATCATCTCGGACAATGGGAGACAGTTTGCCGAGAACCCGTTCAAGACTTGGTGCGAGAACCTCGGCATCAAACAACACTTCACTTCGGTAGGCCACCCCCAGGCCAATGGTCAAGCAGAAAACTTCAACCGGACTCTTCTACATGGTCTCAGGACCCGACTACACCGAGTTGGGTCATCTTGGGTGGAGGAACTCCCCAGTGTCCTGTGGTCGTATCGGACCACGCCGAGGTCAGCGACGCGAGAGACCCCATTCTCCCTGACCTACGGCGCCGAGGCGGTCATCCCGGCTGAGATCCTTACCCCCAGCCCTCGGCTGGCAGCCTATGCCGCCGAGGTGAACGACGAAGAGAGGCAGCTGGACCTCGACCTCGTCGAAGAACGAAGGAATCTCGCCTCAGCCCGGATAGCTTCTTACAAGAACACACTGGCACACTACTACAATGCCCGCGTGAGACATCGTAGATTCCAACCTGGAGACTTGGTTCTTAGAAAAAACTCAGTCAGCCGAGCTGAACCGCAAGGGAAATTATGCCCGAAATGGGAAGGCCCTTACCGAGTTGTGGAATCTGACGCTAAGGGGTATTGTAAACTGAGTTACCGAGATGGCTCATTAGTGCCGAGGTCTTGGCACGCCGAGAACCTCAGATTGTATTACGCCTGAGTTTTTAATCAAGTAATGACTTCAGTTATTATGTTATTCTTCAATATCGTTGTTACGCTATTAAAAAATAAGGGGGACAAGCAAGGGATGAAGTCAAAGCAAGAAATTAAAGCACTGAGACGAGAAGAAATATGCTTTCATTCAATAAGAAAGAGCGTTACAAAAGTACAAGGCCGAGGTCCGAATGCTACTAAGCACTCTCCACCTCGGCCACTCCCTTAAAGCCGCAAGCCTAGACCCCCGTCTCGGCTCCATCCCCGGTCTTGGCTCCCTCCTGGGCATCCTTCTCTTCGGCCTCCTTGGGGTGAACTTCATCTCCATGCTCTTTGCCGACGTCCCCTCCGGCTTCGTCTCCCTCAGCGTCCTCTCCTCCAGCTTCTTCCACTTCCACGTCCTCGAACACTTCGTCGAGTTCGGACAGCCACTTGTTGAACTCGACCTGGACTTCGGCCAAATTCCTTCCTGCCTGAATGCCTTCGGCCATCCGATCGCATAACTCCTTGGAGTCCTCATTGTAACTGGTATGGTTTTTTAAGGACTCCAAGGCCTCGGAGGAGAGGTGAGTTGCGGCCTCGTCAACGGCCGATGTGAAACCAAACATGAAGTTAGGCGTAAGTAGTTGGCCGAGGTCCTTGATGAAGGCCTCGGACTTCCGAAAAGCGTCTACGGCCGAGGCTCCGGCACCCTCGAGAGCTTGCTCGTGGGACGCCTTCACCTCGTCCCCCCTCTTCTGCTCCTCTTCGAGGGCCGATCGGAGACTGTTGATAGTAGCCGCGGCCTCCTCATCCTTCACCTCGGCCTCCTTAAGCCGCCTTTCAAGCTCGGCCTTCTCAGACTCGGACACCAACAGTTTTTTCTCCAACTTGGAGATTTGATTCTGCAACTTGCCGGTGTCCTGCTCCTCGACTAGAGCACAGTACCGGTGAGTCATCTCGGCCACAAAGGCTGAGGTGGAAGCCGTGCTCACCATGAGGCTTTGAATCATCTCAGCCGGGGTCAACTTCTTCATAAATTCCAAGTCCCTTGGTAGGGGGGAGTGCATCACCAACTCTTGGGCAACCCGAGGATGGCTGCACCTGTCGTTGACCGAAAGTTTCCAGTTCGGACACCAGTGCCCGGCGGGGTGCGTCTTTTCATCCCCAGAAAACACCGGGGGACTATGGAAACGATTCCATAGCGAGGTCCCCGACACTGCATTGACCGGGGATTTCAGCTGCTTGCCTCGGCCATGAGGTGGGAGTGCCGTGGTGACTCCAAGAGGCACTCCCTCTGGCACGGACGAGGTGGACCCCGTAGCAGCGGTGGCCGAGCTGCTTTGACCAACCGGGGTGGGAGTGCTCTTGGCCGCCGAGGTCTTGGCAGCCTGCCCTTGCGATTTCTTCTTCGGCGGAGGTGCCAACGTCTCATCAGAGCTCTTCCTCTTCTGCCTTTTGGCCACTTCGGACGAGCCCGATACGACGATGTCGGACAGTTTAGTCACTGCACAAAAAACAAATATTATCATATGTCTTAGCCGAAGTGAAAGCAAAGTTATGAAAGAAAATTACAAGGAATCTTAAGTTTGGTGGAAGTGAAGGGAGCTCTGTCGGGACTGAGCAAAGCTCGGCTGATTCCCCCGTCAACCAGCACGGCTTCGGGGTAGTCCAGACTGTATATCCGAAGTCCCGACCTCATCAGCTTCTGGAAGTCCTCCTCCTTGGCATCCCCAGCGGAAGGATCGGCCTTCGCTTTGATTGGCCTCCACCAGAAACCTCTAGGGAAGTCCACTTCGGACACAAAGAAGAAGTCGCGTTTCCAATTCTTGATCGAGCTGGGAGAACCGACCACCAACTTCGGAATGGCATTGTTCCGGTTACTGACAAAAAACCATCCCTTGTCTGTCCCGTGCGCCTTAAGGGTATAACATCGGCGGAAGAGGTCGACAGAGGGAGCCACCTCCTGATGTCGGCACAGCATCTCGAACCCTATAATGATGCGGATCGCGTTCGGGGTGAGTTGGGTAATCCTCACGCCGAAGTGACGAAGCAAGTCCCTGAAGAACCTTGACGTGGGCATCCTCAGCCCGGCCTCTAACTGTTGGACATAGATGGCCACTGTGCCCAAGGGGGGCTTTTCGGCTGAGTCATCTGCTCCGGCCGGAATGATCTCGTACCCCGACCGGAAAGGGTACTTGTTCATCACCTTCACGGCCCTATCTCTTCGGATGCGACTTCTAAACTTCGGCATCTTGCCGAAGTCGATGTTGGCTAGGTCCTCGGGAGCGACAGGCTCCAGGGCGTCCTCGTCGTGTGGTGTCTCGACGCCGAGCTCCTCGTTGTAGTCCACCTCGGAACCACCCTCGCTCATCTCGGATGACTCCAACTCCGAGGCTGCCCCACTGGCTCCCGCCTCGGTTGATCCCTTCTCAGAACTCGGGGTCGACCCTTCCGAACTAGATGTCGTCGCTTCTTCCCCAGGATCCGGCCTCACCTCGGTCAGGTGGCTCGGAGTTATGGTCTCTTTGTGGGTCTTAGCCGTTTTGGCCATGGGTGAAAGACGAAATAAGAAAGAAGAAGGGTACTTACTATTGCCTACGGAACTGGACGAAGTGGATGACCTCGGATCTGATCTCGGCTACTACTCCGATCTCGGCTACTATATTGACCTCGGCTACGCTCGCGAACTTTGCGGGTCTCGGATGAAAATGAAAGGTGTGAGAAGTGCGATGAGGGGGACCCCCCCTATTTATAAGGGTTTGGGGAGAATCCGAAGAGGCGGCAAGAATGCGAAAGGACGGCCACGTTCGAATTCAAAACGTCGTGCCTCCCTCTCTCCTCATTAATACCCCGTCCTTTCAGCTGACACCCTCTGCACGAAACGTCCCACTACTTCACGACGCGACGGTTACCAGTGACCACATCCTGTCAACTGACACGTCCACGTGTCGCGTCCCCGCATCTTCCGGGGCAGTTTCGGGACTCCGGCTCTCTACGACTTCGGCACAAGGAAGCCTCGGAACCTCCCTAGCCCGGAGCTCCCGAGGCTTGGGGGGCTTATTGAGGATGCTCACCTCGGCCACCCCGCATGTCCGAGGTGACCTCACCTCGTCCGACATCAGAGCTCACCCGTGCCTCGGGCATATCCCTTAAGCTCGGCCGGATCCCTAGTCTACCGTGTAGGTGACCTCGGCACCTCCACCTCAGCTGCACGCGGATGAGGCAAGTCACCTGACATCATCCGGGAACAGTGCTTTATCTGAAAAGCACTGTCGCACTTAATGACTACTGCAAAGGACTCCTCGTCACCCTGTCCAGGCGGCTACAGTGTCAGAGTCAGGCCCCCTGACAGGGAACAGAGCCGTAATGGCAGGGCATGGGTCCCACCGACATAAGACCTCCGTCCTGCCCTCCACTCTCGCTCTATAAATACCCCACACACTCCAACAAGTAAGCAGACACTGTTCATTTACTCATACTCTAGCATATTTCTCGTTCTCATACTAACTTGATCGTCGGAGTGATCCCAGGGGAGAAGC